>NW_009728948.1:199740-214444 GCF_000703405.1 Apaloderma vittatum | reverse complement strand
GTCCCCATCCTCCCCACCCTTCCCCCCGGGGCGGTGCCGCCGCCGGCACCTCCCAGCGCCATCCCCCGCCCGGAACCTCCCGGCTTCACCTCAACCCGCCCCAAGCATCCCCTTGGCAGCCTCCTCCGCTTTCCTCGGACCATTTCCCCTCCCCTAAAAACATCCCCCTGCCCTGCCAGAGCTTTTGCCTTTCCCCGCCCCACACACTATGTCGCCCAAAGCCTTCCCCAACCTGATCCGAAAAGCCCGAGGGTTTTGTGCCCCAGGTCGCTGGGGGGAGGCTGGCGGCACGTCCCCTGGAGAGCCCCGGCTGAGGTGGAGGGGGAAAGGAAACTACGTGAATGGGGAAACAAAATCAACAGCGGCGCTGCCGCGGAACACTTTCTTGGCTGCAGCTCCCGACACTTTTCTTGGTTGCATCTCCAGGTGCTTGTCAAAGGAGCCAAGTACCGCAGCTGCGGCGTTTCAGGCAAGGAAGACGAGGCAAGATTGGGGGAGATGGCTTGCTTACCTGGCGTATCTCTGGCTGAAACAAGGTCCTCCACGTGGGTTTCTTCATGAGTTCACCACAGCGTGCAACTGTGAACTCTATCCAGCCACCCCCTCACCGCCAGCTTGTTTCTGGAGCGCTCTGGGTCTCACACCTCACTACACACCTTCCTGAAGATGTCATGCACATCACACATCACCACTCCCGCCTCTGTGGTGTTTAACCTCAGCTGAAGGTGGGATCACTACCTGAGGTGCAGAAAAGGGGGAGAAAAAAAAAAAGCTTAGTGATGGAATTTATTTACATTCCATGCCTATCACTGATCACCAGAAATTGCACGTTACCTAAGAGGGTAGCTGACGTAGTGACACCTCGTATCATCTACTGAAACTTGGTGATGCAACCATGTCATGCCATTGCAGAGTAGAAATTGTCATGCGCGTGTGGTAAGGGTTTGTCACAGCGCAGAGTCATTCCACTAACCGCTGGATAAAAACGTGGGGAAGACATGAAAAGCCATCACTCCAATTATTTCAACCAGATCTGGAGAGGAGGCATTCACACATAGGCACATTCCCAAACGGATCTGTAAGATCAGGAACAAGGAGCTACATATGGGTAAGATGTTGCTTGGACACGTGAGCAATTTTACAGGATCAGGGCAAAATATTGGTGAAACTTCATTTTGCCTTCTGACTTAAAGCTCTTGTTTGATTGGCCAAATGCTACTGTTCCGGCACAGCCTCAACATGATCATCAGTTACTGCAGTCAGTATTGTATCAAGAACTACACGGATACTTCTAAAAGCGCACGTAACTTTCCAAAGTTTTGCTAAATGCTGAGCAGGCCAGTTTTATACAGCGTGTGCAATCCAAGATTTAAGGGGAAGCTGACTGAGAATGGAAAACTAATCGACCATCTAAACTGAAAACAGAGAAGAAAGTTTATGTCACTAATATCTTCCTCATCCTTTCATCTAAACCAAGGAAGTTATCAGATTCAGACAATTAGGTAAGTTTGGAATAAGAGTGCCACAGTCTTTGAAATACTTTTCTGTTACTTCTACAGTCCCACAAAACATATATCAAAAATAGTTCTATGCAAAGACTACAACACAGAGAGAAAAAAACCTGTAAGCATGCATAAGGGCAATCTAATAAAGGCTGATGAGTTTTGGAGTAGGAAAAAAAAAACAACAACAAAGCCAACAGAACCAAAAAGTAACTTGTGTGTATCTTTCTGCCAAAACAAAGTGTAACAGTGCTCCTTGGATGAAACAGGAAGAAGAGATGAGAAAGTGAAATTCGGATACCCGGCAGTTACCAAAATGAGGAGAGCTCGCCCTGGGTTAGTGGCAATAAAAGGATAAATCAATTAACTATTAGAAGACTCCCCAGATACGAGCCTTTAAAAAGATTAGCTTGAGAAATTTTCTTCTCTTGAACATCATGTAATTGTATTAAGTTCTGAGTCAGTCTTAAGGTGTCTTCGGTGATAACTGCTGCAGCTTCCTTGGGTCACACCAGTTACCAGGACTGCACGTGGCTTTTGTGTTTTAAACCATCAGAACCACGTCACTGCTTACATTTGTCCTTCAACAGTGCCTGTGCAATAGGTGGGAAAACAGTGTGTAATCACCTGTGCTATGTTGGGAAAAGAGCAGAATGACGGGCCTGGAGAAAAGAGATTGTTAAGGAGGTGCCTACAGAATTGAAAAAACTCTTGTTCTCTAAGAGTGGTAGTTTTGCTTCTTCACTTGAGACGTGCCACTGCAAGGAGATATTCAGAGTGAGAAGTCACCTCTGGTTTCTGGTTCCTGCGAGGGCTGGTGGGTGCGGTGACTCATTATTGCTCTGCAGACACCCTGTAGATGCTTTCCTTGTTTGATCTGTTCATGGTCCTCTTTCCTCTATTTAATATATTCATAGTAATCTAAAACTTTTTTTTTTCTGGAACACTCAATTATAGTAAATAGACAAGAAACCAAAACTATTGAGAACTTGTCACATCTTTATCATACACTTGAAGCGTAAACTTGTTTACTGGTATTAATGTTAACTCTTCACATTTTTAAATAAGTAAAAATAAGCACTAGCTAAAGGCCTTTAGCAATTCCTGTCAACTGTTTACTATACTGTATGGGTATGGTACCTCTGAAACAAACAATAAAATGGAGAGACCCCATGTGCTATGGTCAAACCTCCGATCTGAGGGCTTACTGAAGATAGTTCTCAGCTGACTAAATATTCCCCACCACATAATGTCTTTTTTTTTTTTTTTTTAGAAGTGAGAATGTGCTTCATGCTTTCTAAAGTAAAATCGCAAAGAAAATCCTCGCCGCATGAAAGTGTCCTGCAGAATGTGGAGCATAATGAGCGAAATCAGCCCAAATTTGGTGAGAGCCACTGCAAGGACAGTGGTTGGATGCTATCCCAATGTCAGAGCTCTTTGGCACTTCACTGCTGACCAAGAAAGGAAAGGGAGGAAAATACTGGGGTGATCCTCTGGGGAATAATTGTACATCACTGTCAGGGGAAGAGAGGAGGGGGCATGACATTTCAGAAGATATCACTAAAACCCTAGTGAAGCCAGCAAAATATCAATGTAAAACATGAGGGGAGCCAATGTGAAGATATCTTATGAATGTATCCACTGCACTCTTAAAGCCATCAGAACGTGTTGGATAGATATCAGATCCAAGATGCTTATTATTATAACATTCACTCATTAAACATAGGACTTACAGATAAATATTAATTAAACCCCACTGTAAAACACATTAAAAAAAAAAAAAGCACAACTAAAACCATAGCAAACAAAAACATTTGAACAGTAGACATTTAAATGCATATATATAAACAGGATTCCTTACTACCTTTCCAGGAATTCTCACACGGAACCACTGTACACCTTCCCTTCATGCACACAGGTGTTCTTCTAGATTATATTAAGGATGTCATTATCAATTTCTTTGCAGAAAGAAAAGAGAAAAATATATAATTGGGAACCACAGCTGACATTATCAAATCCTATTCATCTTTTGAGTGAACGTCTCCTTCTCTTATATGGGAAAGAAAAGTTCTCAACAAAGACAATAATTCAGCTTTTCTCCTTTGCCCTCATTTTTTTTCCCCTGTAGTCTGACTGCTAAAGGAAAAAGTTACCTCAACCACCTTTATCAAAACCTGGTCAGCAGCTTAAGATATTGCACTTAGCTGCATTCCTAATCACAAGTTCAGCTGCAACCCTTCAGGGATGCAGCAAGCGAAGCATTGGTATCCAGCCCATCCCTCTGCAGAGCCTGTTTCCAGCAGCACTGGGACAGAAAGAGATCAGATCACAAAAGAAAACACTCCTTCCATTTATGTTAACTTTCTCCTAACTTCACAAATACAAGTCTTTGGAGCACAATCAAATTAGAGCATTTGAATGAATCCACCCTTACACCTCACCTACAGTTCACTAGAAACACCACCACAAGTTTTGAAGATCCCCCTATCTTAATTCCAAACAACTCTGTTTGCACCCACCTATTCACCACCAACTCCACTGACTTGTTTCCAGAAGTTTGCTTAGTAGATTGCTTTTGACATTCCTTAGCCTAGGGCACAAACTCTTGGGTATGCAACTTTTCAAAAACCCAAGGCGCAATCTCATGCAGAAGTGTTGTATTTTATTTTATTCCAAAGTTGGACAGTTGGATCCCAGGAGTCCTGATGACCTCAACACAGAGAATTACAAGTCTCTAAAATGCAGCTCATTTTCCTTGCAGCAGAGCACCTGGTTTAGAGGCAGAATTTGGAGCAGGACCAAGGGTGTGCTTGCTGGCCAGGTCTGTGAGCACAAAGCCATTCCCAGAATGCAAACCAAGTTAGCTGCAAGGCATAAGTCATTCTGTGCAAGTGCTCAAATAAACATAGCGAAGACCTTCTGAGACTTAGTGTCAGTAGTCTGGGATTAAGGTATGAATGATGATAATTAATTACAGTTTGACTACTCACATTCAACTCCAGCAGATTACTCTGAAAACCCACATGTTTTCATCCCACTTTAACATTATTATGACTCACCTTACAGGCTAAAGGCATTACATATTTTTTAGAGTGGTAGTCTCTGCTCTGAAGTGTCATTGACCTTTTTTTTTTTTATCAGAACAGCGGAAATGTCGCATGGCAAAACCTGAGCTTAAGCTTCAAAGAAATGAAACCATCAACACCTCAAGTTTCCTCTTCTCTCTTTCTCAATCACATGCCCGTGTTTGCGTGCAACTCAACCATTTCAAGCCATTCAGTGCTGACTACATTTTGATGAGCTGTGCCTGGTGAGAAAGAGCAAAGATGTGAGACAATTGTTTCAGCCACTCAGGATTTATTAATAGCTTTTTAAAACACTATTTCAGCAGGCTACATTCTGTGACAGATCTTATAATTTAGTATCTACGTAGTCATTTTCCTGACACAATTCATCGAGCAGCAATGCAGAGGACTGCTTCTTGTGCAAACAATGAACTTTAAGAACATTGGAAAAATTCAGCTTCTGATTCATCCCAAAAGTAGCGCAGAGCTGTGCAGTGGAGCTATGTGCTCCTGACAACTTCTAAACCAAAAATGTACTCAGGGAGCTGAGGAATCGTGTCCAAGAATCTCCAAGGAATTTACCAGCATTAATCAATTCGTCCTCATACATCTCGGAAGTATTGTCAGAAAAATGACTAATATAGTTAAGTTCTTGTTTTATGGTAGCTCAAGGCTAGATAGAAACCAGTAACAGGAACAGAATATGAAGCCTGGGATCCTTCCAGTAACACCAAAGTGTTTGGGAGGGAAGGAAATGTGATTTATTTTGATTTGGGCTTTCTGCTTGTAAGTCTTGAACAGGGAAAACTGGGTCCCTGGAGTTTTCAGCTTCCAGCTGTGTGCTCTTAGAAGAGCTGCCACAAGGTATTTGGTTCTAGAAATAAGTGAGACTGGCATCCTCATTGCTTTCCTGTGCCCTTTTGATGTTCAGCAGAAACATCAGGCAATGGCAAGATCTTGCCATGCAAAAAAAGGAGGTCCCAGCTCTGCCTGAGCTCCAAACACAGGAGTCCAGAGCCAGAATTTTGCACCTTTAATATTTAATCCACTTTTGCTTCGACCCCAGCTAAACTGTTTTGCACATATTTCTCGTTGCTCTTTGTCTGCTTTTTAACACGGAGCCAAAAGGTAATACAGGTTAAAATGTACCACTGACACCATATTAATTGTATCATGACAGAGAGGATACTAAGGGCTGTGGTCAGTAACATGTTAAAATTATTCTTTTTTCTACCCTAAAGCAATCTCTTGCCTGGCTGACTTCTCTTTAAATCTTCAGATTGCCTGGTCCTGTAACCTATTGCACTGAGAAACACCACCAGCATGACGATTTGAACACATCTAGTGGAATCAGAGGATCTTTGCTCTTTGGAGCCATGCTTTTCTTCAAATTCTTCCCTTTCTGTTCTTTTTAAGTGTTTGAAGACGAAATCCAGCAACAGAAAACAGAAAATAGAGACTGAACAATAAGTTCGGAGTTATGAGGAAACAGAGGTTTGGAAAAATGAAAAAATCTTTCAGTATTTTTCTAAAATTTCCCCTGAATACCCTCTCTCCCCATTCATTCATGTCCAGAATTATTAAAAGCAGATTGTGTACATTATCCCTGCTTTCACAAAGTGATCATCATGGGAAGAGCATATAAACACAAACTAGAAGAATAATACAGTGTGTTCTGGACAAATCCTTGATTTAGAGAACAGGGACATGAGTTTAAAAGTCGTACTCTGTTCCAGATTCTGCCAAGTATTTTCTAATTACGTCTATTTTCAGAAGAGTGCAGGTTCAAGAGAGTATTTTCCTACTTTGAAGCAGTTTTAACATGGGACAGTTTTTAACTGTGTTTATTAATAATTGATAGCTAAGAAGCAAGATTTACATTTCTCAAAACTGACTTGAATGAGGAAAAACAACTACTTGCTTTCATTTCTGCTGTTAGTGGCAGATTTTTCATTGTCGATGTTTCTTTTTTTCTATTACAACACTTATAACTTCCTTATAGCACAAAAACGCTATTACACCTAAATCCGAAGTCTAAAACTGGGAGCACAGCAGGCTCCATCCACGTTGTTAATATGCATTTATAGTACATTGTTTAGTCAGACTAACTAGAGCTGTTGACTCTGAGGTATGTCTTGCACATACTTCTAGATATTGAATGAACGATGCAATATTAAGGGTCCTGGGCCAGAACAAGTGTTTACACGTAGGCATGGCCACGAGTCTACTCAGAGGCTCACTTAGTGATGCTGTCCAAGTGTTATCACATAAGTAAACAGAAAGACTCTGTTCTAAAACACACTAACCTATGGACTCAGATTTTCCCTTTCAATTACTTTTTAATATTAAATGACCAAAGGTGTGCTGCAAACTATCATAACTGAGCTTAACAAAGGTGACCAGTCTGCAAAGCCAGCTCAGCTGCCACATACACCCTTAGAGCCATTAGTACATAGATCTCGAAGGGTCTTGATGGGGGTGTTAAAGACTCTCATGCTTCCAATATACTTCCTCTGCCAAGGACAGCTGTACTTGCCAAAGAGGTTACCAATTCCATCTGCTCACTGCCACCCCGTGCCAGACATTATCACACACAGATCTGTCAGCAGAGCTGCAGCTGTGAGATCTCATTAATCCTCATCTGTCAAAATAGACTGCTCTAGAAGAACCCTATTAATTAAACTCGTTCACCTTCCTCCCTTGCCTGCTGCAGTCATGTCCTAACTAGTGCAGGTAGGAGGCAGTTCCATGGTCCCCATGTCCCTCTTCTGTCCCGAGCTGCTCCGAGGAGGCTGGAGATCGCTAAATCTGCAGGAGGTATAATAAAACTCATTGAGCAAAGCATGGATATTATGCTTTACTGCGATACGATCTGAAACGTTGAAAACGAGCGGTGCCCACAGCAGGCACCAGTTGGATACGTGCCAGGCGTGATCAAAGGCTGTTAACATCACCCAGCTTCTCACCCTGCTCCCAGCCTTTGTTCCTCAAGACAGCTATTTCTAACAGGAGAGGTGCTTTGCAGAGGAGGCTGACAGTCTTCAAAGCGGATCTGTCATCCAGACCGTCTTCAGAACAGCCTAACTGGAGGGCAGGAAATTGTGTCAGAACAAGGAAACGAGAAGAATAGCTGCCTATTTTTGTAACTATGGATTTGTTGGTACTGGATCATTCCACTGATCCATCAATTTCCCTGCTCTGCCTCTGGCAAGCACCAATATTTGTCAGAGCTGAGGAAAAAGTGGAAACTCCAAAGGAGGCATATGGCTGATTGCACAAGGCTGGAAATTCAGGGAAATTGTCCTCAGCAGCTTCAGGAACGGTTAAGTTACATCTGAAAGCACAGTACCCAGGAGCAATTGTTCTAGCTGTGTTTTTCCTACTTTGTCAGTCTATGAGCTTCAGAACACAAACAGTAATGCTGAATTACAGTAACTGGTGAGTGCCTTGTTCCCAGCAAAGCTGTTGGGCTCCATTTCTCTTTCTCTTTGCTTATTGTAAAGCAGATATGACAATTTCCCAACCTGGGAAAACCTACCAGTAACACAAAGCAAAGAGTTTTCTAAGTGAAAAGGTGAAGATCTGAGGTTATTGTGGAGCATGTTGGTGGAAGAGGCACAGGGAGGACAATGAAGTGCAGGGGTAAGGCCTCAGCTGCTATGATTTAAAACAGCCCCCGAGGCTGCTCTAATTTACTTTGGAGCCTTTCCTAGAACAAAGTTGAACATTTTGCAGACAGGACATGAAACACAAAAGCCTTTTGCATAGGCAAAAGTAAATGAAACAATCCCTGAGCACAAGATGCTAATCCCTCCTCTATAAAAGCCCAGGTGTTTCAACTGAGAGTTTAAACCCTTGCTTAAGCATGGCCAGGTGAAAACCTCACCTCTGTGTACACAGCTACCTTCCTTTTCCTCTGAGTTTGACAGAATCCAGCTTGAGTGCACACAATCAGGGAAGAACAAAAAAAGCACAGAGCAGCCTCTGATACAACAAAAATTTTAAAAAAGAGTGAATTTGAGGTGTAGAATTGAGAGGTAGCACTTAGCTTTGAGAACACACATTAAAATTCATCTTCCACATGTCTGAGGTGTTTATGGAGGATCACCACAGCCACTCCCCCCTACAAACTACAAGTGCCAGTCTAGAGATTTATGGTACTACAGCCTTAAAGAAAAGAAAAAAAATGTCCTTGTCTCAGCAGTTGGAGGGTGATACAAAATTCATATGTATACACAAAAGCACTCTGAGCTTGTCTTTTTCCCCTCCAACCCTTATAAACCCAACAGGTTACTGTTAAGGTTTTAATAGAAATGATTTACCTATGGACTGATTGGGCAAAAGAAAAGGAGAAAGAGCACTAAAAGTTGAGCATGATGTTTCTAGGTAACAGCTAGAGATGACAACCTGGTGCTTTATATATCCGGCTTCAGCACTGCTGATAAGAGATATGGAACCATCAATTAATTGGGAATAAAAGCATATTCTACTTTGTATAGGGATATGAATAAAAGGTTATGGTACAGAGTTACCCAAACAGATTCTTATGTCTGTACATTTACCATCCTTGATATCTAGAGCTCAGATATAGCAAAAGAAAACAGGAAGAGGAAAACAACCTGTTGAGTGTGGGTGTTTTAAAAGGGCTTTCTAATGCTTAGCATGATACACATGCTTTTATGGCATTTCTATAAATCACATTGCAAGATGTTCCAATGTTATCTATCACTTAAGCATCTTGCTAATTTTCTTTATGCATCTCAAATTGATGAAAAAATTAACCATCAGAGAAAGATTAGACAGCTGCATTAGAAAAGACCTGGTTCTACAAAACCCGAGATTTTTACCACTGTAGAAAAATACTTGCTCCTTAACTCCTCTGAACATTTGTAGGTACCTAAACATTTTCCGAATTTGATGAGAAAAATTTGCCAGTAATCACTTCACGACAGCTGTGCTACTGCTTAGGCAAGTACAAAGTCTCAACTACTCCATCACCATTTAGAGGACAAACTACAGAAGTTTCAACACTGTAGTACAAGCATGTTGTTGCACTGTTTGCTTTGTAAAGAGTATTAACTCTCTGCAAAGCAGACTCTATGGCAGCACAGCCTTAACACCAAAGTATCTTATTTTTACTAAATCCTGGAGACGACTGAAGGTGATTCCATTGTTTGTCCAGTTCAGCAGAAACCAGAGTCCCAAATCTCCTATAATTCTGGGGAAATGTATTCCCCCGTGCCAACTTTAAAAAAACCTTTCTTTCACCACAGCCAGCATTTCCATGTTGCAAGCTGTGATCTAGCAGCTGGCAAAGGAAGTTGTGACACTACACCTCTTACACCAGGAGGATAAGACCAAAGCGTTCTTACCTTCCTTTTAACTCTTGTGCAATTTTTAAAGCCACTCCCTGGGTGATGGGAAAGAAAGAGGAGCAGGACAGGGGGAATAAACACAAAGAGGGAGAGTTGTCCAGCAGTAATACAAGAGGTTAAGAGCTGACAGCAGGCAGATCACACAGCATCTCCTCCTTACAGGAACTGCTCTGCAATCAAGGCATTTCTAGCAGCCAGCTGCTGCTAGACACTGTCTCCACCTATGTTTTATGAGATGACAGCTAAGAAGAACAATTCCAGGAGATCAAGAAAGAGGGTAACAATCCTAGACCGTTTGCTGGCAAGAAGAGATCAAGTAGGAACAAGAAAAGTTCATGTGAGCTTGAACATCTCTTTTCTACATGGCAAGACAGAAGCTACCTTAGTATATATATGTCTGAATACAGTGCAAGAAAGAGTCAAATGGTGCCAGTCAAGCATTCACATAAATGCCAGTCAAGTGAGTACTGTACTCAGTATCCTTGAACTTCAGACAGGATAATTCACCAGACACCAGCTGGTAAGTGCTTTTATTTGTTTTCCTATGCATATTCCTTTCCAAGAGATGAGGCACTCAATTCTGCTGAAGGCCAAGTGTGAAATTCTAATTACAATGAAGATAACTGGGAATCCTTCCAGACTCTGACCTTGAAAACATGTAAGTAACCTGTAAAGTTAGCTAAGAAACCACGACTAGAAAGGAGATATGTATTGGCTGAAGGAAACAGGTATTTTTTTTCTGAAAAGTTACAAGCTCTCCCCACCACCAGTAAACACCTTAAAATGTAGTTTAGGAAAGAAGGTAGATCATCATGACCCAGCTTTGCAGTCAAAGGCAACCTTACTGCAGTTGATCAATCTAGAGGGATGTCCACAACCCTTACTTGCTATTCCAGATGCCAATAAATCCCCTCAGGGTACCTTAGGGACAATCTAGATGTACGTCATAGGAGACCACATGCTATAGAAAACAATGTTCCTCAGAAAAATATCAGAAAAGAGCATAAAGAATATTTTCTCTTCTTCTAGATTCTTTTAACAGGAAGATAGTAGCTTTGTAAAAATAACAAATAGTCCCCGAAAGGAGACCCTTGTGCTACATTAGAATAAAGAACACACTCTAAAGGTCCATGCACCAAACTAGTAACCCCCCCAAAGTGAGCAATATACTCCATTCCGTACCTGAATTATTTTCCATGCCCAGCCTGGCTCACCTTACACCATTCCTCTACCTGTGGCCAATACTCCAGGATGTTCCAGAACTAGATGGAGAGGAAAAAAAAAAATCCAAGACTGACATAATCCAGATGCAAAAAGCAATGACAATCTAAGCAGCAGAACTGAGCTGGGGATTCAGCATCTTAACACTTATCTGCTCCACCTGAAATAGGGGAGAAGACACAGCTCCTACCATCCAATGCCCTGGTCCAGCATATGTGGCCACACAGGAACAGTGGACAGGGGCTGCTCACCGGTCTGGGACAGCACAAGTTGGGCTACTGCAATATATTACAGATCCTTCTCATACTGATGCAGCTCAACTTAATTAAAAGATGCCTTCAGGTTACCTTCCCACCCCCTCTAACCCTGTACTTAAGCACCCAACATGTATCTTCCTCCTCCCCTTCACTGCATTTTGCTGAACAATTATATTCTGGGGAGACACAAAAAACTATTCTAGAGCCTTTGCTTTTCCCAGCACTCATACAAAACTTGTCTCAGATAGCCTAGCCTTTGTGTTCTGCTCCTTTATTCAGCTCTGGAAACTCTGTAAGTGAGGCTGTCCCACTTCACCTAGCTTTGTGCCACTTGCAAAAACCTGCACTGGTTGCATAAATTTAACTGGCTATTTTGTCTGATGCAAGCTGAGAATCAGGTTCACCTGAACCCATCTCCTCTATAGCTATGAGCGAGAAGCTGAGGTTCAACAGGCTCTTAAACACTGGTGTCAGCAGAAGGGGACTCTACCCTCTCCCCAGCGACCCTTTCCGATGCTCCTGCAACTTCCTACTCACCCAACCTGGAACCAGATCACTCCGCCAGAGCCTCCAGTGAGGTGACTGCTTCCAGCAGTGAGATGCGATATGGATAACCTGGGGAATAGTACTGTTTTCTAGCATTTTAGCCAGAGGAGCCTGCCAGTCACACCATAGTGTCCATTACGATTGCTTCAAATCACACCTGCTCAGTAGAATTATTGTCCTTGTCCTGGTTTCCAAAGGCAGAGCAGATGAATGAGGTCAGATATGGAATCTTACAAATCAAGTCACTTTCCACCTGAAGTAAGTTTCCTTTCTAAGAATTATTTGCAAATACTTGAATATGTCTGTCTGGAAAAAAAAAGTGCAAGATGAAAGTATTCCCCTTTTTGCTTCTTAGTGCGTGGGAAACAAAACCACTCAAGCACAGAATACTGCTTCGTTTGCCTTTATGCATATTTCATACAACTGTATTTTACATGGCTTTAAGTCTCAGTGTGAAGGAGTGGGAATACGAAGAAAGCTTGATCAGAATAAACACTATTAATGTTTGCAAAATGACTCTAATTTGTGGCCTATCTGAAGAGCAACTGTCTCACCACCACGTTTTCTAAGAAAAAGTGAAAACTTGCAAGTGTATAAAATTCATTACTAAAGTTCTTACAGAAAAATGAAGCCTAGGACTGTATTTTTATGTTATAAAAGAATCAAGATGTCACATTTCCAGAAAGAAATAACTTTTCAAGGAAAGTTTGGAACCTCAAAAACTATGAAAAACTACAAAAAAAAATCAATAAACTCTAATCCAAAAGTGAAGATGGCTATACTGATTTTCACAGAAACAATGCTGAATGTGAAAGAAAATAGTGCTTTTTAAAAAGTCTATCACTTCTAACAGCAGATACATTAGTGAGGTACATTGATAATCTTGTAACACAGGTAGTGAAATAGACAGCATGTTTAGGAATTTGCCAAATATTTCAGTACACAAACAAAATTATGAGTATTCAGTTTAATTGAAACTGGGAAAGTTATTTTTGTACCACTGGAAGCATTACAAACATCCTGTGCAGAAAGACAGCATTCATTTCCTCCAATAGCTGTAGTAAGTCAGGGACTTCAAGGATAAACCGTAAGAGCAGGGAAAACAGTTTCAGGAATAGTGTGTGCACACAGTTTAACCATGCTTTCAGCAAGACAGATTGCCTTTTGAGTCATTCTTTTCCTCCTTGCTACTCTTTCTTAGAGTCAAATGTTCCAATATGATTTAATAAAGTTAGAAAAGAGCATGAAATATTTCTCGCCAGTGTTGGCAATACAAGACAGGCTTGATGGAAGCCTCTCCTTCTCCTCCCCCTGAAACGAATGTTTTCCCTCTCTTCCTTTGTTTCTCACTGACATGACAGGAAAACACCACATCATAGTCCTGTTAGAACACATTAATTCTTTCTGGTTATAGAAGACCATGGATTTTGCTGCACGCGTAAGTGGCAAGTGAAGGTTTCAAATACACATTTCCACTATTAACTGTCTTTCCATTTTAGATGATCAGAGCATCTGAACTTTGCAAAAAAAATAGCTGCTGGTATTGAAAGGAAAGCTCAGCTTCTTCCCTTGCTTGTCTTGAATAGGTACTGCTTTATGCTTGATTAAATAAGATCAGAAAAAATTGTTAGTCTATACTAATCAGCAGATGGTAATGTTAATCACCTTATTTCTTCCACTTCCTTGCCACTAGCTTCATGCCCATGGTACCTGGGAAAGTGGCACCACTCTTACACGATGAAGCTAAACAGAAACACATCCAAAGCATCTGCTGGCATGAGGTTCTAAAGCTTTTGTCACAGGCTAGTTTCTGGGTACATCTACATTTTTGGCAGATTTGTACTCATGGTTTGCTGTTCGTACTGGAAGACAGCTATTTCTGCGGTGTGCATCAAGCAAATGGGCTTAGGCTGTCCTGGTCTGACCATCAAGCAAATGCTCCTCCCTTGTGGTTCAACTGCAGTTTTTAGCCTCAGATGACCTGGAAGGTCCAAAAACCAGAGGGAGCAGATCTGACAATAGAAGAGACTAAAAGGTACAGTTGCTGAGGAAAATGGTGTTGTACTAAATGGCAAGCACAGGAAGAAAAAGCAAAGAAATGCTGTCTTCTAACTCATCTGAGACACTAAAGATGAGCAGTCGAAACTCAATGGATAGATGGCTTGAGAGGAAGAATTGTAGTTTGCAAGAAATCAACTCAATCTGAAAATCAGATGATGTGAACAGTGTTAGCAAATCAATATAGAGAAATAAGAACTCCTGAGTTCAAAGTGCAGCTAAGACATCATTACTTTTCAGACTCCATAACTGATCTCACATCCTGTAAACCTGGCGTTCAGGACAGCCTTAGTTTGCAGCTGCATGGTGAGAAGGTGGGTAGTGTTTAAACACCTTTGAGAAGAACTGAACTAGGCAGTGTGGTACCAGTCACTTCCCCTCTGATCATTGGGATCAAATCTGGGAAGCTTATAATTGCACAAGCTCCAAGTACACTGATATTCGAAGTGGGGGACACGACAGAAATTAAAATTGAGTCAGAAGCTAAGCGAGACTAGGAACTAAACCCCTGGGAGATTCTGCAGAGCACGCAAAGCATGAGCCTACAGCTCCGAACACCAACTCACCCCCATGCAAGAATACTGCGAATAAACAGATCCCAGGGCCGTATGCCAGCCAGGAAATACGCTCCTGGTTATGCAAACAGCCAGCAAAAGTTCAGAGAACATGTGCAAGCAGGA
>NW_009728948.1:190553-199714 GCF_000703405.1 Apaloderma vittatum | reverse complement strand
AGCCCAACCGCAGGCTTACCGAGCTGACTGAACCAGACCCTGGGGAAAGCGAGGTGCATCCCCAGCTCACCTGAACACTTCATGCTCCAAACCTGGCATCACACCAAGGGAGATGAAAGCCTGAGTGCCAAAGAAGAGAGAGAAATACAAGATTCTTCATGAAAGTTAAGAGGAAGAAAAATAATCAGACTCATAAAAGCAGGTCAGGTGAGGTCCACGGTATTTGTGCTGTCCGCTGTATGACTGTTCGGACTTTCCCAAGAACAGCAAGAGGCTGGTCAGGGGATTCATCAGGCTTGCTAAGGAATAAGGTTGTAAGGTTTCTCTCTAATTCCTGTCTTCAGAAAGAAGGCATCACATGCAAGCAGCTGGATAACAAAAAGAAAATGCAAATTGACCAAAGAGAAAGGTACCTCTACCCTGCTGCTGCAAGATTGATTGATTTTGGATTGATGTCTAAAACATCAGCAAGTTCAGAAGATGCTGGGGAGGGGGTAGTGATGCAGGTGGGGAACGAGACAGTGCTCATTATCCTGAAAGAAAAAAATCACCAGAAAGTTATGATGTCCACTGATGGGCAACTTATCAGGTACCACAGCTCAGAGTAGGCTGTAGGCATTGACCAGAAAAACAGTGAGAAGGGCAAGAGGAACACAAGGCCCAGGTGACCATGAGATGGCAACTAGGTACCTGGTAAGTTTTCAGGAACTAAGTAATACGTGCTGCCATGCATCAGCTTTCCTCCCTTCGATGTACAGGGGGAAAGACTGCTTCTGACAGGGTTTTTTTTACTTATCCTTAACGAAGTCTTTGGCTTCCCTGTGCAACATGGAGTCCCGGGGCACCAAGACAGGACACTGGACTGCACCAGTCATACATCTCACCAGTTTGCCCATCTGTGTGCTCCTCCACATAATGATGACCCTGCTTGAACACAAGCTTCTCAGAAGACATTTCCAAGCACTCTTCCATGCCCCGGTGCCCATGCCCTGCTGTCAGCCAGCTCTGGGGAATCCTGGTATTAGCAGACTTCTAGGATTATCGGCATGGTCAGACTAGCCCCCCAAGAGCTACTTGTTGTGAAGTAATGACAAATTTCATGCTAGAACATGTTATTTGCAAAGTATTGTGGAAAACTATAGAAAGAAGAGGCTTTGCCAGTGTTCAGGTCTTACGTTCAGCCTTGGACACAGATAAGCATTAATCTTGATCTATAGTACCTTGCAAAGAAATCCCCATCCTTCTAGACAAGGAGAGAAACCATAAAGATTTATGAACCAGGAGGTAAAAATCCATTTTGAGTTGCACTATTTTTCTTTTATAATAAATGATTAGTCAGAAAAAGACAAGTTTAAAATTGGCAGCAGTCTTTTTATTCCATCCAACTGTTGTTAGCTGCAAGAAAAATACATCTCAACTGTAATACATCATTTCTGATGAACTTGAAAAGACAGGAGAACAAAAGTATTAATCAGGCCTGTGGTGATATGCGGGAGCTACAGCCAGAAGTTACAGCCTGTACTATAAGGGTACAGCACATCTGTATCACTACAGCTTGAGATACCCCTTCCTACAGAACAGTGGGCTGGATCAGTCTCACACCATTTGGTGAGTCATTATTTAGATTGTACTATATTGTTTCCTATTTAAACTAGTAAATTACTCCATATATAGGAAATAGTGATAATTAAGGAAGATATTTAGATAGCCTCCTTTAATGCACTTACAAGGAAGGAAAAAAAAATTGCTTCAGAGCTCACACACCCGGTGGTGTTTCACCCTGCCTTCCTGTAGGACTGCATTCCTTCGTGCAAGTGCTCTGCCCATGCTGCTGCCGGAGCCTCATATCTCACCTGGTGACTGCTTAGCAAACAGCTCCTCCTTTAACTAGTGACCTAAACTAATTATGGCTATACATAATGCACAGACTTTTCCCTTCTGCTGAGCCAGGCACAGTCAACACATTTTTCTGATTGCAGAGATTCCTACCCTTCTAGACAAGGAGAGAGATCACAAAGATTTATGGACCAGGAGGTAAAAATCTATTTTGGGTCGAACTCTTTTTTTCTTTTATAATAAATGTATAGTTGTGTTTCAGCCTTGCCTTTATGTGTTGGTTATGTCTCAGGCCATGGGGCAGCAAGTGGGTCTTGGGACCAGGGTTGATGCAGTACCAGAGGGCTGTGATAAAAATTCACTTTCTAATCCCCACCTGGGGTATTTTCAGTGAGTTTTTAGGCAAGAAGCATTCAAGTGCTTGAAGGCTTCAATCCCAAGGGAACTGGGCTCTCTAAAAAGAGGTTCAGCTCCTTAGATGTCTCCAGATAAATCCTTAGCCACAAAAAGTAATCTTCTGCCTCCATGCTTTGGTATGGTATCTGCCATGAAAGCATTCTTTCCTTATTGCTTTTTGTTTGGACTTCAAGAATTAGTTAGGGGATGGTTTAATTCACCCTCAGAAGGATGCTAAAACCATCTTTCTTCATTTCCTCAGAAAACCAAGCTACTCAATGAAAGCTTATTAAAAGGGTCTAGAAAAGTTTGTGCCCCTCTCAGCCGATCTGATTCCTCCAGGAGCAGAGCACGAAAGTAAAACAGCGCTGCTACTCGCGAATCCCATCAGTCTTTCCCCGCAGGAAGATTATTCTCAATCAAGAATTACACTGGGGCAGCATGGGCTCACGTTCTCTGTGACTTACAAAGGGAGGTTTTTGATGTTTTGTTTTGTTTTTTAACCTTAATACACCTTTCTGTACCTTATCAGCACAAACTGGTTCTTGTATAACCACGCACTCGTTCCTTCCACCACACTGATTTAGGATGGGAAAACGTATTTGGTTTCTGCTGCCACTCTGTGGCCACTGAGAGCAAATATCTTGGCGCAAGATGCTCTGTCACACAGCTCCACAGATCTGGTGGGACTCGGGCCCCTACGTCTTCTTATACAGGCGACTGAAGTAGCTTATTTGCAGGCAAAAGGAGGTATTATGAAAGAAATATATACTTTTTTTTTTTTCCTGAAGAGAAAGCTGAGAAATTAGAGCCTGAGCATGAGTCTCTTTGTGAGAATAAAATTAAGTGTGATATTGATGGAAGCTCTCAGCATCCCAAAGGAACACAGCTTTCCCCACGAGTGAATGTGGTGCCCTGAGGAATTAAAAAAGAGCACACACACATATACACACACAAAAAAATAATCCTGTCTTTCCCCTGTGGTATGTTTGCTACATAAAAGTCCTCACTGTCTTCCTGTAGCGCTTCCTATTTTGTATCCACTAAACAGTTCAGCGTTTTTATAACTCAAATGCAGGTAAACCCTCTCTTGCCACCAAGTATAGCCAGCTCTGGGTAAACCACATGAAAATTTTGAGCAGGCCTAAAAAACAAATTAGTTGAGCATAAAAAGAGTGAAGAGGC
Source organism: Apaloderma vittatum (assembly GCF_000703405.1). Classification (NCBI taxonomy): domain Eukaryota; kingdom Metazoa; phylum Chordata; class Aves; order Trogoniformes; family Trogonidae; genus Apaloderma; species Apaloderma vittatum. The sequence continues at coordinate 196,297 of NW_009728948.1, read as the reverse complement.
AAAACAAAGCTATGAAATGCAAAAACTCTGTCTCTTCCCAGTGAATATTAGCATAGATGCATGAAAACACACAAAAGCTTCTTCCAGATCCTGTTTTGGCTCCGGCACTGAGGCTGATGGCCCTGCGAACTTGAAGGCTCAGTGTGCACAAACCTTCGTGAAGCATTCAAGCAGCAGTCACTCACCAATTCAGGGACATCTGGTGACTGCAGAGGAGCACCATGGAGCATAGGGCAGCATCTCAAAGCCATCCAATTCCTGGGTCCTGGGGACCCACGAGGTGAACAGAAAAATGGAAAATCGCAGGCAATAAGCCAGGCAACATGAGCGTTTCCGAGGGCAGCTGCTCCCATTTGACTTCTGAACTTTTGCATCTATTCCAACAGCAAAGCAAACTTGTGTGTTCTATACAGCTGTAGGCAGTCAGAGCACACCTCCAGCTTTGTCAGACTCCCCCCAGGCAGTCAGCTGTGGGGCAACAGAAGTGGGTATAACTTGCCATTTTAAGTCCCCCAAGTTTAGGGTCAACAAACCCCACCCCCCTTTCTTCCCATGACTTAGAGAAGTCTGAAGCGTGCTTTAAATTACACTGTACCTGCCAAGCCAACCAAGAGTGAGCTACAGGAGCACTTCCACCAGCCCCACTGATCACTGCCAGCCACGTTTTGCTGCTCTGGTGAGGCAAACTTTGTTGGAAACTGAATATCTGAACACTTGGGCTTACGTTCAACAACCATTCCTTATTCTAGCTCCTGCGGTGTCAACTCCTATTTGTTTAGGTAACAAGCTGAGGCTTGAAATCCTTTCACATGGTTTCGACACCCCCTCATTTAATCCTGCCTGTTAAAGAGCTTCTGAAGCTGATGCCCAGTGCAAGGCCAGATAACTTAAGTATTTACTCCATTTTTATTTTTTTATTGCATGGCCTAGAAGAATTGACAACACGCCTGTAACACTGTAAACAAGACCCAGAATACATACATACGCATCCTTCTAGGTATAAAAGTTAAAAATTTTCTCTAAGACGGAACTAAAAAGTTCTGTTTTAAAGCAGCCTTCTTCCATTACTTCCCTGAAAGCTAAAGCTTACCGTTACAGTCAAGCTGTCAAAACAATGCTTTGCATGCAACCTGCAAGCAAATTTTAGGAAAAGAGGAGGAAGAATGAAAAGCTTAATTTGCAGAGTCCTTTTAAGTCTTAAAGCAGTAACTCTGTGCATCATCTCCCATCTGGCCAGTGTTAAAACCTTGAAAGTGATATAGCTGAAATATTACAGAACCCAAAGTGCTTGATCATTACTTTTTTCAGGGTTAAATATTGGCTCAGATTCAAAATGCAGGCAGCATGTCAGCCACTGCTGGGTTTGTGCACTGTGTTTTTCAGAAAAAAAAAAGCAGTTTAGGTTACTTTGTAGAAAGCCAACACCTGCAGCTCTGCTCTGAACTTGCTCAGTTCCTTTCATCCTACAGACATGTCAGATATCTGAGATTCCTGTATCTAGTAAGAGTTTGCAAGGAAAGAGACACCCCCTCTCAGCAATGGGAGAGCAATATTTTTTGTATCAGGCCATCTAAACTAGAAAAAAAGTCCATTATAATTTATTTTTTATGAGCACTTTTTACTGATAAATATTCTGCATTTAATTACATCCTTTTGATAAACATGACAGAAGGCACAAGTACCAATTTCCCCCAGCACAAAATCAAGAGTTGGAACTCTGGGGCAGGAGGGGAAAGGAAGCTTAAATATGTGAAAGACAGAGGCATCTCAAACTTAACCACTTATTGACCAGTGGGGAAAATAAAAAACCCCACCTTTATTTATCCACTCCTAAATTATACTTCTGCTTTAGTATTATCTGTATTAGTAACGGTCTGAAGATGGAAAAGTTATTTACAGTATTTCCCCCCAGTTAAAAAGAAAGAAGCCCCTAGAAGATCTGGCCAGCAGGATTACTAGACTTGCTTGGTAAAACTAAATTACTTCATTGATTCTCACAGACATCCTCCTTCCCTTTAAAGTCCATTGAAGAGGGAGGCATAAGGACTGAAAAATTGGAGCCTAAATGTATCTGGAAAACAGACCAGGAGGCTTGATTACATTTTCCATCAAGTTACCCTGGTTTATTGCATTGCAGTCCTCGAGAATTTGATTAGCAACTTCTCCTCTTCATTCATCCTCATGACATCTGGGTTTCAAACCTCTGATCCGTATCTGCAAACATGCTAATAGGGATTCCTGCTCGCCTTTGCTGCTACCCACTCATGACATACTAGAATTTAAGTGTCAGAAACTCCACTTTATTTGTTGTTAACTAGTGTAAGCTCCCCACAGACAGAAGGAAGGGAAACCCAGGGCAAATCTGAATTGAAGTCAAAGCAAGGTGCATGAAGCAAGGGTTTTGTTTGTTTGTTTTTGTGTTGTTTACACAAAATTAAGTAGTACCTCTGAAAAAATGTAATATTTAAAAGGGAATTTCATGACATCTGCTTTGACACAAATCCTGTCCTTAGGCTCATGCAGTGGTGAGGAGTACTTACAAGCAGCGCTATGCTTGCTTGGATTGAGAGGAAGATACAGAGATCAGTGCCCCTGCAGGACACATCACCCCAGAGCAGATGCTCTGCTGGAGACAGTGATGCGAGTTTAAAGCATAAAAAATGTCTACCAGGATATGAAGAGTGCTAACAACAACATTACTTGTTAATAATCCTCAGATTTTGGTATCGCAGCGCATCTTTGCTTGCCACAGGGCCCTTTTGCAAGACTGCAAGACAGAAAAAGGACAAACTTCCCTAGACACTTTGCCACCTGATTATTTATTTCAGTTTTTCAGGTCATTTCAGGGACTTACACAAAGATCGAGTTGCCATTGTTTCCAAGATTCTCCAGCAGTATCTTTACAACCTTGCCTTCATGCAGTATTACTTGTACCACTGCCATGTGAAAGCCAAACCCACTCCCTCAAAGCCACATGGATTTGGAGGTTTAGCCTGGTAGGTTACCAAAACAGATCCAGCTGCAGCTCGCCTCACATCTGGGGCTGCTGCCATGGTATCAGAGCAGGCAAAAAGGGAAGTGGGGAAAGCCTACAAGGCACCCAGCTGAAGAACTGCTCCAGGGGGGACCCATGAGCAGAGTGGTTTTACAGCTGCTCGGCTGCAGGGAGCATTTGCTTTGCAAAGCTCAAGAAAACATCAAGAAAGGGTGTGGTTTGGGGGTTACCCCTCCTGCGAAGATACGGGGAGCTGTAGCATCTGCTTGTGGGAGAGAGAAGCTGGAGGGCTTCACCTCTCAGTGCACCAGCAAGGTCCAGGCCAGCAGATGGCATCGGGAACCCATAAATCCGACTCAGCGGGATGCAGGGTAGCAGCTGGTCCCTTTGCCCCCAGCTCTGCGGCAATCCTCCACTCGCCCAGACAACCCAGCCTTAGATGCAATACCCTGATTAGTGTAATTATTCTGCGTTAACTCGTGCACAGGGTTTTCCACTGCAGCAGAAAAATACTTTGGCTCCGCTTATTTACACCCTGCTCCTGCTAGGACAATAATCACTATATACAGAGAGGGATGTGGAAATTTGATGGGCTGCCTGTTGATCCATAGAAAAAGCAGCACGGCAAGGGCAGTTATTATTCTCTCGGCCAGCCCAGCGCTCTTCTCACTTGCAGCTGCAGGAAACTCACAATGTGAATTTGGTCTCAGCATACCTGCATATATTTGTCAGGTGGAGAGGCTTGTAAATAGTGTAGTTGAATTTTAATCCAATTATTTTTCTTTATTTGTACTGTATTTAGGCACTCCTTCATGAAAATTCCTCTCCCATTTACCATATCATAGAGCACCTGAAATTCAGCTCGCATTTCCACACCCTTCTCAGAAAAATGACACCAATTTCTGACATAAGATGGGAAGGAACCACTTTGCAAAGTACAACAAATATTTTTGTTTCTGACTGTTGTCCCACAGCAAGAAGCCAGTGTAGTTTTGCTAGCAAAATCCCTAAAAACTTATCCCAGCAATCACTTTAGAGGCTGGGGTATGGGAAAATGCTGCCTTAGTGACAGCAAAGGGAAACACAGCTGAATGGAAGAGAGCAGCTGCAACTGCAGGGCAAAGCCTTGGCCAAGAGAAGTTGTATTTACATTATCAATGAATTTCCAAATTTTATCCAGTCCAGGTACTGTTCTGTAGTTTTCACCCTCAAATCTTATAAAGCTGCCTTCAGATCTTATAAATTTTTTTCCTCACATTGCTATTTCCTTCAATAGATCACTCAGAGGGCTTCCAGTTTTAAGGACAGCAATATTTACATTTGCTGCTGCATACCTCCTTCCAGAGCCATGTCTTGGGGCTTTTAGGAGTATGCGTGAGCAAACATGACTCTTTATATAGACTTCAAGAAGAGGTAACTTGAGTAAACACTGTGTGACTTAAAACCTTGAAAGCTAATATTTGGCAAGCCCTTGTGTTCACAACTTTGGAAAGGCTTGCCTCTGGAAATAAAGGAGAATATCTTCTCCTCGACTAAAAGTCAGAGTGGCAAATCCACGCCCAGTACTAACACTGGAATTCCTGACTTCATATATTATCCTGTGCTGGGAACAACCATGCCCAAATTCTCATTTTATAGAGTCAGGTTTTATAGATGCAGACCCCCAGGACAAGGCTTTCAAGAGCAGTCTTTTTACCTGCCTGATCTGTATGGGCAAATTGCCCTGTGGCCTGCCAAAAAGCCAAGTCTCAGTACAGCAAAAGCAGGAGGACTGGAGGCAGCCAGGGATTGATAAAAGAAAACTGAGCGCTTGACTTGGTGGAGAAGTAGCTGTAAATGCATTGTGGGCCATAAAGGGTGTCCGAGCCCCAGCACCCTAGTTCCCAATAAGTTAGCACAGGTCCCTCACAGCTTTAGCAGATGCTCTATCAAAGGCTGCATTTGTAAAAGCGGCCCTGACGTTTTCCGCAAGCTCCATATATGATTTCATAGCTCTTCATATGTGAGACCACTACTGCAACAAAGCTTTCAGTTCTGTGCATAAGTGATAAGAAGGGAGAAACCACAGCAAATCAATCCCATCATCTAAGCAATGCTCCAACAGTATCAGACAAAGTAATTCAAAGAATTGTAGCATTACACCACTCTTCAAACACGAAAATTAAGGCTCAAGGAAGGAGATGGGCTGTGCCCACAGCCTGGATGACAACATGACCAGAGCAGATCTTTCCAGATCACATTAGCTGTACATATAGCTGGCCCATTTGGATCTTTCAGGATAAAAAAAAGCCCAGTTGCCATTCTTCTGCCTCTACTTTCAAATGCCCCAGCAGACCAGACAAGGAACACAAAGACTGTTTTCCTGGGAGAACACAAGAAATAACACAGTAAACACAATTCTCTTGAGCTATCTGTTTTGATGTACAAACCAAAGGGATCATAATTTGCAAAACAGCTGCACTCAGCTCCATAAATATCTTGGAGATTAACTTCTCACACATGTCAGAGAAGATATTTATTTGAATTTCTCCTGTGCTTCAATGCACTTTGGACTCAGTTCCAGCTTTCCCTGTGTCCATTTAGGAGTTGCTCTGAGATTGGAGGTGGTCCTATTCTACAGCACAGAGCCTGGTGTTGAGGTCTCTTCCAGGGCAACACAACTATTGCAATGTCACATCTCTGAAAGGCTCTCCAGGAACCTTCACGGATGTTTTGGAAGCTATTTTGCAGCAATGGCTTCATTAGGAGA
>NW_009728948.1:109194-190522 GCF_000703405.1 Apaloderma vittatum | reverse complement strand
CAGCAGGAACTCTGTCCTCTCATCTCCTCACCACCTTTTCCTGCCACAGTACAGCAATGATAATTCTTAATTTTGTTTGCTAACTGTGTGACATGAAGAGTTTAAGGGCCAACCATACTGAGGCACTGCTAAAACAGCTTTATGCAGCATTTGTTTTCATTCCCCTGGGGCACCAGCATTTGAAAATGAGAAGTGATCTCCAAAATCATAAGCAGCCCCACAACACCTTTATCATTCAGGCATTGGAGATAATAGTAGCACAACCTTAATCATGAGCAAAAGGTTTCAGTTTTTCCAACGTGTAGTAAGGGAACACTAGCAGCAATGAGAAAAATCTCGGTTGCATGTGAGTATTTGGATAAGCACAAAAAGCTTCTGGCACCAATCCAACCCAAATTGCTCTCTCCTTTGATGCTGGATTCCATCTACCTCATGTAATGGCCCATTGGTTTGGTTGTCAGCAAGACCTGGACCTGAGGCACATACCTTTGGAGGTAGATGACTAATTCAATTTAGTGGAAGTGATAGAAAGTGAGATACTTCTTATATTCTGGACAAGGGAGGGGAAGAGGCATGAAACAAGGGAATTTTACTTACTGAAAAAAAGTTATTTCAAGAGTCTAGTTTGGGAAGCTTGCCACATACAATCATAGAAGTGATTTTACTAGTGTAATTAATAACTTTCCATCAGCTTATCTCCACATGTTTTCATGGTAGCTGATATCACTGCTTTGATTTTGCAGAAAATCAAAGACAGATTAAGTATCTTCTCCAAATACCTTCTTCCTTCCAAGCCAGTAGCAGAGCCTGGAACAAAACACACATCCCAAGTAATACATGCACGTTTAGATTGTGCCACGCTCACCTTTTGATCCACTTTGAGGTTTGTGTTCAGACAAGCTCTTCAGAAGCTGCTAAATAAACCCAAAGGGATAGTTTCTGAATTACTTATCCACACCTGTTTCAATGCAATTCCATTTTTCAGACCAATTTGGTACCCCTTTTTCCTCCAGCTCCCTTTCTGTAAATACTGCAAAGCCACCCACCCACACAGTGCCTGTTTCGCGGTGATTTTCTACAATTTCACTGAGCAAGAGCAGCCTAGCTGCAAGCATGCGCTCAAGCTCTTACATATAAATCCCGGGAACATCATTCGCTCTTTATCCTTGAATTACTGATATTAAGCATCAGTAAAACTTTTTCTCCGTGGATGCCCTCCTCCTAAGGCAAGTTGTTTCTTTGTGAAACACTCTTTGATTCTTCCATCAAAACTGCAACCTAGATGCAGGAGACAATTTTCCACCTTATTCCCCTTTCTCTTAGCGAGGGGAAGATGTCATCTTCAAGTCCTCGAGTCAAAAGCAGTCTGGACAGACTGACAACAGTAGAGTCCTTGGGGCAGTTCCCACTGGGAAGATAGCCCCTGAATATCAAAGACAAAACTACAGTGTTCCAGCATCATGGCAGCAGGGGACAGGTAAGAGCCCATATGCTTCCTCATGAGCTCATAGCTGTTAAGAGCAGCAATCATTTGGTTCTGAAAGACCATATAAGGGAGCAACAATAGTGGAGTCTGCTTTCTTAGATATAATTTTATCTTTCTGTTGAGTGCAAGCTATTATTGATACATTTTCATTTTTGCCTGTCCAGCCCATCCGGTGGTGAGACATCTGGTTTTGCTTCTCTTGGCACTGTGAAGGGATTAGGAACTCCTCGAGCACCAAAACAAGATCATAGCATGGCCTAGGCTGGAAGGGACCTTAGAGATCATTTAATCCAACCTCCCTGTCGTGGGCAGGGACGCCTCTCAACTAGATCAGGCAACACATGGGGACCAAACGGGGATGTATGGCTTAGAAGGGATCCAGATGATGTCCGAAAGTGATCTGCAGTGATAGTTGACCTCTGCACCACATGCTAATGCAAAATGCTAATAGCACCACGACACATCATAACAGGCCTTGAATTGCCACATTTTTCTGAACATGATAGATCCACACGAAATCAGTGTGCTAAAACACGATACAGCCTCTGTGCTCTCTTGGAGGCAATAGGATTTCAAAAAACAGCTACTTCACCTCAAACAGCCATTCATCTCTGTTACATCCCTGTCACAGCCTGCCCCAAATACTCCTGCGTTCACATGCCTGTCATCACAGTTTTTCAACAAGTTTTTTTTTACCTCTTGGAAAGGACACCCCAATTCACACATTCTTTATATGATAACTAGTACATCTACTGTGTATTTGCAGGCTTGGGTAGATGCTCCATTAAAAGACTTATCAGACTTAAAGTGGAGCATTATCTTAGGAAAACAAAGCTTCGTATCAGATAAAGAAACAACAACATGAGGCCTGAACAGGAAGTCCCTTTCAGTAGGGACTTTCAGTAAATAACTCAAGTTCACATAAATCAGTCTGCATTTTTATACCCACACACTTCTGACTTTGCCAGGGGAATGCATAACCATCACAGTGAATATTAACCTTTAACAGCCTGCTCCCATGGATGGGAAGATAAGCAGCAACCACAAGCATCTGCTAACACGTACAGGTAATGCAAGACCTAAACTGCCAGCTGCACCTGCAAATCAAACCTGTACGTTCTCCCTGTGACCTACTTTTTGAGATACAAGCCAGAAATTTTGGGAGGATTCTTCCAGAGTGTTTCTGCAAAAATTCTTTAGTTGATTAATCAGCTCTGGCCATAATCTGTTCAGAGTTTAGGCACAAGTAAAAGAGCTGCACATATTGCAAATTTTAATTTTACATTTGGAACCCTGGGACAAATGGTTCTCAGGAGGAGTATCACAAGATTTTTCACACCACCAGCCTTTGTCTCAGTATTTATGACAATGGAAAAATGGGGCACAGGGTTGGGAACAGGAGATGAATCCTCTGTGGCCCTGTCCTGTACTTACCTTCCAAATACAGCTGCATCCTCTGCCTCAGAGAAATTAAGAGATATAAGCCTTAGCCTGAGCAGAAGATTTTATATGCTTTTGTTTGGCTTTGAATTGGTTAGAATTTCTGGAGTCAAAGAAACCAACCACCAACAAAACCCCACAATTGAAGCTGTCCCAGCATACAGGTAATCCTTGACACTTCTGCGTAAGTGTCCAAGTGCAAGGCCATGTAGCAGCTATCACTTCACAGGAGCACTAGGCTTCCTGGACACCTGACTTTTCAGAAATATTCAAAATCCTCTGAAAAATTATACCAGAAGCTCCCTAGCCATATCTCTGAGCTCACCTTTCACTCTCAGAAGTCTCTTCTCCAGTAATCCCAGCTCCTTTTGAGAATGACTTGACTTCTGTGTTGGGATTACCCTTCTTGACCAAAATAGTTAGCTGCCTTCTTTTTCAAGTCTATTTTGGGGATATTACTCCTTAAGGAATTTGTTTAAAGAGATGGGAAGGAATCTCCTCTTCTTTGTTTCTAAATGGATCAAATGCAACATAACCTCAGGCTCTTTCTGTGGTTAAAACCAGTAAGCACTGGTAGCCAAGGTGTGCTGGCAGGCACCAGATCACCGCTCAGTAAACACACATTACTCACCTCACAGCAACCAAGTAACCCAACTCTTCATTTCAACTTTTGAATGGTAAATAATGACAACAGCAGGAAACATGTAATCTAAAGATCATTCTATAAGCCACCACATGTTTACAGAGGGGGAAAAAGGAAAGTTTAACAGAACTAGGCAGATGCAACCCTTGATCCACATGCAAATTTTTGCTCTGCCTCACAAAAATCTGCTTCTACTTCACTTTCATCATCACCATGTGTTTACAGCAGAAGTGCCTTGGTGGGAAACAAAGGTCAAAGACAGTATTCTAGCAAATAGAAACTATTAGAGCTGAATCAATCTCCAGATTTTAGCTAGCCTTTGATATTTTACTATGATCTATCCTGTATTCAGGTTCAGAAATGAACTCAGTCACTTGCTGGATTTGCAAACCTTATATACCTTGGCTTGAATGAAGATTCTCTGCAAGTTGGCAAAGATCAGAAATTGCATATATATTCATGGCATATCAAAAGCACATATTCAATTTATCAGGTCCCTCTCGGGTAATCATTTTTCCTATCCCTGTTTGGACTCAGGTTCCACGTTTCAGAGGTTCCATCACAGTTCTTGAAAAGATAAGGTTCCATCATAGTTCAAAATAAGATAAAATACTCTCTACACAGTTTCCTTTTATAGCAAATGCTTATATGTGACTTGAAGTCAACAGTAGAGGAAACCAAAAGTCTCACAGCTGAGAATTACAATCCTTGGATTCAGGACATGAAAAACAATTTCAGAAAATCCCTCCTTTCTCATTAATATTATTGCTGGCACATGTTAGCAGATCTTTGCCTTGAACGTTGGCATGGATGCTCAAAGATGCTCTCAGTCTCACACAGCAGATAAAGGAGCAGAAGATGGAAGGGAGCTTCTTGGGACCAGCTAAAAAGCAGGTTTTCCAGCAAGGTTCACTAATAAACCCTGGCCAGCAAATGACAACTGTTAGGCTCAGGACTTCTGAGGGAAAAAAAAAAATAAAGAAAGGGATCCTGTCTTTGGACTTAGTGCCTTTGTTTCTCCTCCCTTCACAGCTTGAAGGGGGGGAGTCATTACAAATTCAAGAGAGAAGGAAAAAAAGCAGTTCTGGCTTCGCCTTTTCCACAAGCAACTGTGCCAATGCACCAGCACCTGGTCCAATTCTCAGCAGACATGAGTTTTCAGCAGACAAATCTCCTCTGTGCTGGCACTTCATTGGCAGCCTCAGCAGGACTCGCAGCCCAAAGGCTGTAACGAGCCATCCCGACTAAACTGCTGTCACTCCTGGAGAGCTTAGATTTTTCCTGGAGAAAAAAACGGGCTCCAGTTCCACGGCAGGAAAACTGGCGTCTTTGCCACGAATAAGCAGCCAGCCTTTTTCCCCAGAGGTGCCAGCTTTGCCCCCACATACACAAAAACTCAGCTTTTTTTTCTTCCCCCCTCTTGTTCTGTCATCACATCTGCCAGTAAAACTTCATTTCATTCCATTTTATGGCTCACATGTGCAGCACTGTCTTGTTCAAACTATGAGGTTGCAGACACAACATGCCACTGGTTTGTGTGTTTTTAATCTCTTTTCTTTGTGTAACCCACACTGCCATTTTCCAGGCATTAACTCCATGATTTCCAGTTGTTTTACCCAAAGCTCTATAACCTCAAATCTTGTGGCTACAAACCCCCTAGGTTTAATTTAAAAGAAGAGTAGAATCAGCAAGCTACAGAAATTACTATAGTAACATGAGTGACCCTGTGCTAAAATCAATAATAATGAAAGAGAAAGCAAGAGGTAAAAGGAAGAAACAGAGAGAACCAACGGCATCACCAGGAGGATCCGGCAGTCCAGACTATAAGGGCAAAAGTAAAAAGCCCAAATACAACCTAAGCTTCATTCCCAGGCAAGTTTCCAAACTCTGCAAAGGGGATGCTTGCCTCTTCACAGCTTCTCTCAGGGTTGGAACGGTATCACATCACTAAAGGCCAGAGGATCAGGCCCCACAGGAGGCATTAACAGCATTTCACTGTTTGCAATTCCTCTTTCTCTTGTGCCTTGTGGCATTTATCTGGTGTTTGATATGTCCCCAATTTCCGGAAATGTTCATTGGACACCTGATAGGTACATTTTACTCCAAAGATCTGTTAGTGGCAGCCTTGCCAGAAGTGAACTCAGCTAGGAAGTTTTGGGTCCAAACGTTTTGCTGCAGAAGAGTCCCCTCTCCCTGCTTCCTCTCCCACTCCATGTGCAATTCGCTAGAAGCATGCCTGCAGTATTTTCAGACAACTTTATAGGAACCTATCCTGCAGCTGAACATGTTTCCAAAAAGGAACAAAGATTACATTTACCCAAGCAAAAGAAATATTTGAAAATTCAGATGATTAAATGCAGCCTGCTGTTCATTTTACCTCTGTGGTCTCCAGTAAGTACCATAAACCCTGGTTTCACTTTGAGACAAATTGTCATATTATAGCCCTGCTATATAGGCATGCACACATTCCTTGCTATAAAGAGACGGAGAGAAATCCATGCCAGATTAGGACATATGGAATCTCTGTTTACGGATAAATCATTTTAAAACCTCCCCTCTCTCCATGAGTCATATGCAAATTGCTGAAAGTGTCATGTCAACAATAGTTTATTTACATACAGAACTAATTAACATTATTATGGCAGACTAGAGAAGCAGGATTATAGCTGGGAGACATCAAAATATGAGCGATGCCATTTTAAGAAGGTTGGGGAACCGAGGTTTGCAGTTCTCTAGCCCAGAAGTATATAAACTGGCTACCTTCCAAGGATGTCAAAATGAAACTAATTTTTAACATATCTTCCATTACCAATATTATTACTTCAAAATTAAAAGCCTGAGTCCTAATTTGTATTAGCTTGATGTTTGTTTGCAGTATGTATTTCAGAGTAGAATCTGGTCAGCTTCTTTCCCTTACAGTCCCCTTTCTCAGTTTTATACGTTGGCACCAAAATGTTAAATTTAGATTTTTGGTATTACATTCATAATTTTGAAAAGTTTTAAATGCCTCGAAACATTTATATTTAATATTTGAAGATTATTTGAAGTCAGCAAGTAAATTTTAAAATAAATTAAATTTATACAGCCTCTTTAAACTAGTGAGTATAGTACATACAGCTACTCTGGGACTTGCATAGACCTTTCATCATTAATAAGTGTAACAAGATAATTACATGCTCCAGTAGCTCATAGGGGTCTAGAAGTTATCACCACAAAACCTGCTTTATATTGGAAGAAGAAATCATCTCCACTAGAGCTGGGTGTATTATTCAAAGACATTTCCATAAATATATAAACACTGTGAAATGAATTAATGTGATGTGTAGGCATTTCATTTTCAGAGCTGCTAATGTGTTTGCTCATTAATTTGTCAGGAATGTTCACTCTGATTTGCTCCATTTACCTCAGGAGGGTGTTCAACAGCAAAACGGTCAAGACTGCAAAGATCAGACTGTGCAAAATAAGGGCATCTGAGATAAGTGTTGCTAAAGTAGCTCGAAATGGTCCTTGCACAGATGTTTCCCCACTGAGAACAGCCAGCTGCAGAAAGACCAAAGCCCAGAAGATGCTGGAGAGGCTCTCCCATCCCATGCACACTCGACCGATGGAGACGCCTTTCTCCTTTGCTTGCATAGAGAGAAAAATCTCCTCTTATTCTTTTTGCCAGGATCATTCCCCAGGCAGACACCCTCTCACCGCCTGGGGCTGAACCTCCTCCCCTGCTGCGACAGAACCTATTAGCGCCATAATTCTCTGCAAAACCTCTCAAATTCCTTACAATTTTAATCAAGAACTGCTCTCGGGCAGCTTCCCGCGTTCCTTGCGATTATTTCCAGTAATTTCGGCCTCCAAGGGGGCAAGGTTTGCTCTGGGATCTCCGCCTCTCCCCGTGCGGAGCGTCTCCTTCGGAGGGCACTGCCCGCCCGCCCCGGGAGGTGCCTCGCTCGGCCGGGAGGCTGCGAGTTGCGCTCGCCGCTCCTCACGGCAACCCGGCAAGGCAGAAACCACCCGTGCCTCAAGCCTGCCACACCCTCTGCAGTGGACAAAGCCCCCTACGAGCTCTTCCACATCTGCAGATGTGCGTAAAGCACAACAGAAGGCGCTCCGGTTTGCTTTCTGTCACCCTGCAGTTCTCATACCCTCACTGGCACTACTGGCTGGGGGGGGTGCGTGTGTGTGTGTGTGTGTTTCAGGTGGGTCTGCCCCACTCCTGCCCCCCCAGCCTGTGCAGGCAGGCCAGCACCGCTGGCTTTGGCCAGTGCCGCTGCCCGTTGCCTTGGGCCCCCCCACCGAGCCCCGGCACAGGAGCAATAGCTGATAAGCAGAAAAGTGTGGCTGAGCTTACGAGCAAGTGAAAACTTGCACAACCTTAGGTGTCTAGAAATGGTCTGAAGAGGTATTAGATAAGCACAGAGTATTTTTGCCATCTGAGCAACTTTTCTGTCTGGCGTAGCATACAATTTGCGATGTTTTATTTGGTGGCTTTTTTGTTTGGTTGGTTTTTAAACTTTTTTTAAAGCATGTTTCTAATGGTTCCCCTTGTCTACAGCTTTCCAGTTTCTGACCTGTTTTAATGGCCAGCTACAGCCAAGCAATAAAAAAATTTGGACTCAGAGAAGTTACACTGGCTGAAGCCAAAGAACGCAAGAATGAAGTTTTAGCCTTGCTAAAAACTGAAGTTGTCAGAAAGGAGAGGCAGAGCCTGCTTCAGCACCACAAACCTTTCTTTGGCCATTACAGGCTGACACTGTTTTTTCCTCAGTGAAAGAGGACTGGCAAACAATCTCTAGGCTGGAGGCAAGAAGAGTGAATACTGGCAAGAGCACTGTCAGCATTTGCTTACCAGCTTTGAGACCTAGAGAGTGATCTGCCACTGGGGATGGTAATAGGTGGGAGGAGAATGGAAACTTCCTTCTCTGCTCCACCCTACAGATCCATTTGGGATGGCATCTCCCCCGGATTCTCTCTCCCAAGAGGAGATGCCAGCACCCCCCAGCTCTGCCCGAGTGAATACTGGCAAGAGCACTGTCAGCATTTGCTTACCAGCTTTGAGACCTAGAGAGTGATCTGCCACTGGGGATGGTAATAGGTGGGAGGAGAATGGAAACTTCCTTCTCTGCTCCACCCTACAGATCCATTTGGGATGGCATCTCCCCCGGATTCTCTCTCCCAAGAGGAGATGCCAGCACCCCCCAGCTCTGCCCTGCAGCCAGAGGATCTGTCCTGCAGGTGCACAGCATATATGCTGGGCTGTGCCTCCAGCAAGCATCACCACTGTTCACCTTGCACCTAACACCCCACCTGATATTTGAAAATCCAGCATTCACTTACTCACATCTTGAGAGAGATATTTTTGTTCCTTTCCTCTTGGCGTTTTGATCTCTAAACACTTGAATAAGTTGCATTTTGATTGTATTACGATGGAGGCAGTAGGGATATTTTTCTGTCACTACAGCACCTGCACTCCAACACACCAGAGGCTCTCAGTGAGTCAGGCTTCACTCCCGACATTGGTCTTTCTGTGTGAACCATTCATTTTGCTGAGTTGGCATTTATACACCCTCCCCCTTCCACCATTTGAAATCTGAGGCAAATATGAAGTCCTATTTTTTTTTATTTTTTTCTTTTTAAACACAGAAAGCTAAGCTTTCTGGTGCTTACATGTGGCCACCCAAATTCCAGACCAAGCTACCGAAACTTTGTTTTGCTGTTCATAACGTGTGTAAGGCCTGGCTGGTGGCAGTTCCCACATTCCTGATGTGGGCAAGCTGGATTCAAGCTCCTCACTCATAGACTGGACCTCTCCCCCATGCATCTAAACTTACAGGGATGAATTGACACAAAGGAAAGCCTCAACAAGTGCAAACTAATTTTTCCACAAATTTAAGTGCAATGCAGCCTCTCCTTCCTGCCTTCTCTCACCATCATCCAGCTGTGCACATAAACCAGAGCCTGACGAACCAAGGCGGGAGTTGGAGGGAGCTATTAAGTCTGCTCCCTGGAGCTTTAACACTTGCAGCAATTTGTAGGGGAATTATTCTCCCAGCTCAGTTTGCAACCTACCTCTACGCAGGGTTCAGCGCTGGGATCAAGCAACCTGCTAACTGCAAATCCTTCCACTCCAACTAAGGTCAGCTAACCGGGGGCCATGCACGGCTCAGATGGGCACACGTCCTCATGCTGGCATTCCAGCTGGGGAGTGAAGGCCAAGTTCAGCCTCTTCTCCTTCTTGAAATGCATTATTGTTAGTGTTAGCTAATCTGCAAAATATGCCAACTGTCTGGCAAGCAACCCCAGGCAGCATTGTTTGTTTAGGATAGGATTAGGCTCTGTGAATCCAAATTAGACATTTATTTTTATATATATGTATCTACCTCAGCCAGGAATGTCTGAAGGTGTGCTGAGCTCTGGGAGGCAGGGAAACAGCAAAACAGACCACAAGCCTGGAGTTTTATAAGGATTTTTGCTTGTTTCTTTTCTTAGTTATTTCCTTGCCTCCTCTTTAGGCTCTGGGAAACCAGAAGCCAAAGTGTATTTCTATACTAAATTCTCCTTATCACCACAGAACAGATACACTGATTTGTTTTTCAGCAATGGACTACAGAAACCAATTTGTTGTATTTTTTCCTCCTTTTCCTTTGAAGAGGCTCTCAAACACTTTACTGGTGAGCACTGGAAAAGTGAAGAGACCCACACCACAATGTTGCTTCCACAGCTTTCAGATGTTTACATTCAGATACCTACACCAAGCATCCCAACAGCTTGACCTCAGTACATGGAAACTCACATAAACCCTAGACAGCTGAAAAGCTGTTGCTATTTCTCTCTTGTCCCAATATTGCCAAACATATAAGTTGGAACCACCTGGAACACTTTTTGCAAACTAGCCGACCTAGGAAACCTCAAACAGCCAGATGAACACAGACCAAACCTCGGCTCAAGGACTAGAAAGCAGGTCTATCATATCTATAGAAGATCAACATTATACTTAATCCTTGTAATTACTCACTTTTAAAAGCTCCTTTCTCAGGACTGCTGCTCTTGGGATGGAGCAGGACAGCTGATGGTCCCAGTCCAGGAGTCCTCCAAGTCTTCCTGCAGAAGAAACACCTACAGACTACCCCTCTCCAGGCAAACTAAAGCTACTTCTTGTCACAGCCCTTATAGCCTAATCAATCTGGCTAATTATGCCTCTCAGCTGCTTGATTGCAGATTAACCGGTGCTCTTTAACCCTTTCTACTCTGGTGGCATGGGAGTCATCATCATGTCTCCTCTGCCCACAAGTGGGCAGATCCAACCGTTACTGGTCAGGATCACATGTCCCTCCCTGCATATGAGCAAAATGCTTTAATCAATTCATGGATATTGTTTCCATCTTGGCTAATTGACCTTCAGCCTGTTGGCATTCACACCATTCCCAGACAGGTACTAAGGCAGTAGAAACACATGTCCATAGGCTTCCTTCACAGTCCACAAGAATCTCTGTGGGCCTTTCTCCTAAAGAAATCTCTTTACAAGAAATGCATGTGACCTCCTTGTTACAAAGAGCTTTTTTCACCAAAAGTAGTAGCATTATGCAAAAAGCACCGGCTCGTCCCTAAACAGACAGATTCTGTATCTTGAATAGGTCAAGCAGAAACCCACATAAACCTGAAGTGAACACTCACCAGGAATAACTGCCCTGAAATTACCCTCTAGGATCTGGCTGTTGAGACAGGATGAAGGATTTGTGCACGATAAACTTGCACATATTTAGAAATAAATGGCAAATAGCTCAATTTGTCTTTTATTCTCCTATTCAATCTTGAATTATTATCCCTGCATTACCAAAGGATTGCAGATGAAGTGACCCCATCATCTGGGCAAGATTTCCTTCATTTGAGGGATAATTTTCATTCAGCCACATACTTAGCTTTCGAGCAACTTTTTGCAGAATCTGCCATTTTAACTCCATAATTGTGGTTTTGCCTGAAGGTATTGCTACACAGCTCTGGGGTTGTGAGGACTCCTGTTCTTGACAAACAGTATCCACAGTATAATAATTAACTGCATAAGCGTGAGCAAGGCAAAGTGTAAGCCCAGGCAAGGCATAAAGAGGCGGTCTGAACTATCATTATTTTTGCACTAGCCATTTCTAGCCACTGATAGCCATTTATCTGATGTCTCTGTTTAGCCTCCCTCAGAGTACCTCAAAACCAAAATAACTGGCAGGATGAAAAAAACTCATAAGAGCAAGAAAATATGGTTTTATAATTCTGTACATTATCAGTGATACTTGCTATGGATTTAGAGTTTTTATTCCATTTTTATAAGAGCTAGATATGTTAACTCATATCCCACACATCGGGGAAGGGCAAGGAATAAAGATTCCTTAGATGTAAATTATCTGAAAAATTGAGATTTGAAGTAAAAAGTGATACTTTTGGCAAAAGAAATGATGCCAAATAAACATTCCAGGTTCCTGTCAGCAAGATCATTTTCAAAGAAACCAAGTTCATACTTTTCTACTTGTTATATCTACACCAAACTTGGTTATGTGTATTTTTCCATTTAATTTCCTCCCACTTCTTTCTTTTTGCTACCTACTCCAGCTGTTCCTTTTCTCTCTCCCCACTCGCCCCCAGTTTGTGCTTATAATTAATTGCTTCTATAATAGACTGTAAGTAAAAAAAATTGAGACCGCATTCAGACATTTGACCTTCAATAGCAAATATCACATATCAGTGGCGCAATTACTTTCCTTAATCCTAAAATTTCTGTTCTCGTGTTTAAATCAAAAGATTAAGACAGTGATTGGTCCAGTTTTTAATAATGTGTTCACAGCTTTATTTTCCAACTAGGAGGAATAGATTTCCATAGTCAAGCTGGGGAAAGAAGAAAGGCTCCTTGGAAGGGATTCTTCTTTGTGATTAGATTTGTGTTCCTTCTTTTTGTTGCCTTGGCCATTAAACCTGAAGTCCAGTCACTTCAGCTAAAAAGTTACTGTGTTTCTTATGGATTTTTCAACAGGTGCTATTTATTCCCAGCCTGTGGCCATGGCAGTGATCTGGAGACATGTAACACCCAGTAAGTGCTGTGTCTCAGCCGGGTTTCACACCAACATTTCTCCAGGTCTGCATCTCCGATGCACCTATGCCTGATTTATTCTAGAGTCAGCAAGAGATAAAGTAGGTTTACACCTTCAGGTACATCAAAGAAAGAAGTGAGAGGCAAGAATAATCTCAGCTCCTTGAGCATTCATTTTCACAGAAACACCCCTTGTAACAGGAGAAAAAAAAAAAAAAAGGCGAGGAAACATGCTGAATCATCCATAATGTTGCAGACAATATTTCAGACCTTGCTGAAATGAGACATTTCTCTCTGCCGCTTTCATTCTTTCCTACAGATTGCCTTAACCTTGGACACAGAGGGAAGAATTTCTTTCCTTTATTGCAGTTTCCCTTTTTTCAGAGAAGGCTGCATAAGCCAGTGGATGGTCTCTGTTAGAGCGATCAGCATAAATGGACAAGACATTTATAGTAGTTCTGCTTTAATATATGTGGCTGCCTACCAGGAGGTTTGCTTTACCCAGAAAATACCCTCATGTGTTGGCAGTTTGATGTTTTCTTTTCTTGTCCCTGAGAAAGGGCTAAGATGTTGGATTACATGGCTTCCAACACAGCTCCAGGAAAGATACACCTTTCCAGAGTAGCACTTGTTAAATAGGGGCTGGTATTGCAATGAATGATAATATCAATGTTTATTTCGTTTTGGGAAAGACATTGTGGTGGTTTTTTTCCCCAGTGAAAATAACCACAAGTACCAGGATCTGCTTTGTTTTCTTTCATTTTCAGTCCTCAGTTTTGTTTTCCTTTTTCTTTCTGTTCAGAAAGCAAAGAGCACACACATGGGAACCCCAGAGAAAAAAGAAAAAAAAGGAAAATATGGATTGACAAAACTTTAAAAATTGCACTTGAGATGAGCCATTTTTCTGAAGTTCAGTTTTGATTTGCACAGAGCTTTTTCACTGGAATATCAAAATATATGGGTAAAGAAAGTTAATAACATTTGGATTATAATAGAATATTGACCTATTATACCTTTGAGAGAGGGGAGGAATCAATCTAGGAAAAAATCTAACTTATAGTGCGTCCTGTTGCAGTCAGCTCTTTTCCTGCAGCGAATAGATGTGAAGCAGTGGCCATCGTTATTATTATTATTATTATCATCATTAAGATACTTAGAAATGCTGCTCATAGTTATAAGGCATGCCAGAGAGAGCTGTGAAGTACATATTTCTTATCTCAAAATATCTTAAATTGGACCAAAATATGATTAGATCTCTTTGGTCTGTGTATTTCCATGCTGGTTTTAGCTGGTTTTGAATTTAAGTGTTACAGAAAACCGGTTATAACCACCAGTTATAGCAAGATATGTCTGTGGCATTAGGGATTTTTTTTAAATGAAGACTTTTTTTTTAAATGGACGCCTTTCCTGCTTGATCTAAAGGATGTTCTCGGTGCTTCAGAAGGACTCTGGACCAGAGGTGTGCTGTGCAAAGCTTTGTGTTGTGAAATACAAACATTTAACCAAGGTAAACTGATTCTTAAATGAACAAACATATCTGTTAATTGTTTTCTGCGATATAAGAGTAATGGATGTATTAGCAAACTCCAGATTCAATAAAGGAGAAGAGATAAGCCCCTCTTGTTGATAACAGACTAATTCATGCACACAGAGGATACAGGGGAGCAACATGTGGATTCAATACCAGGTATTAGAGACCATTTAGTAAAGGATGTGATTGAGGGAAGGAAGTCATCTACTTGGGGTAGAAATGGAATCAGACTGGGGGTAGGGAGCTGTGTCAACTTGTTGCTTGTGATGAGCTGATATTAGAAATCACCCTCCTTAACCACCATAATAAATTAGTATCTCATCCATTGCAAGTGTTCATCTGTGCCACAGATGGGTCCCTTACCCTACCTGACATCCAGACAGGCAAGACTCTTGCAAAGACAGGGAGAAATGAAGTTGCCTTGCCAGAAGCCTTGGGATCACACTGCGAGTGGGGCCAGAAGATCTCGTGAGGAAAAGCAGGAATAGTTCTAGGGATGGCCCACCTAGATGGTCTTGCTTTGCCTTGCTCATTTGCAGAGAGGTCAGTGGTTGGCTGGTTAGGCTACATAGGACTCCTATGCAAGAGCCATCACCGTCTGTGAGTGACTAGTGCATGAGTTATCCTGTACTTCTCATCTACTGCAAACACAGAGATTGAAGAGGCGTTCCTAAACCACCAGGAATCAAACCACAGGCAGCAAGGGGTAAGGGAAGACTTTAAAAGATGATGAGATGCTGTCACATCTTGCCATGGACATACGTATATGTACTATATCACTGATATACAAACATTTTTCACCATTGCAATGATGAAGGGTTTTCTTGGGAAAATGGGTAGAGAGGAGACTGGTACAGAAAGAAGTCTGGAAACAAAGATGCTTCCATGATCTGGTAGCACACTGAGAGAAGAGGAACCACGTATCCAGGATTTTGTCCTGAACAGCATTTGTTTGGGCAGATTTGCTCAAAGTGCTGCCTGAGAAGAGGTGCTCTGTTGAGCTGTGGTTAAGATGTGTGAGTGTCCAAGCTCCCCCTTCATTTGGCTCTCTAGAATCAACAGCAATATCTTGTAACATGAAGAGAGATGAAGATCCTAGTGTATGGCCCGTGGGATAAGTCAGCACACCTGTTGCAGCAAACAGCTCAGCTGCTTTGCCATTCTGTAATGCAAACAAATAACATTTTCTTCCCTCACTCTCTGAACCTGCCTCCTAGATTTACTTGTCATTTTTTTTTCCTTTGCTGAAACTTTGAATCCAAACCTATGGACATTCACACCGCAACTTGTCTTGAGCTTCTAAGCCAGCATCATCACATTCTGGGTTTTCTTGTAGACAGGGGTGTTGGTGATAATTGAATGAACTTAACCTCAGTCAGTTTTGATTTCATGTCAGCAAAGAGATACGGCAAGCCTTCATGAATCAGGCTTCCCTCTTTCTCCCCTCTGCTTTTTTCAAAGTCCCTTCTGACAAAACCAAGGACCCTTGGGCAATATTTCCTATTTATTTCACTGTCTGAAGCTAATTTGAACAGATGCACTGAGAATGACAAAAGCTAAACAGCCTGAAAAATAGGTTTCCAGCCCCTGAGGCAAAAGTTTAAACTACATTTTTTCTTTTTTTTGATCTTTTTTTTTTTCATTTTCTCAAAACAACCTGAGAAAACCCTGCTGCTGAGGTTTTCTAGAAAGCTGCTGTATTCTTTTTTCTTACTCTGTAACCAGGTTTAAAGTGAAGGCTTTTTGTCTCATATACAACAAAACAACTACAACAAGAATTAATTGTACATCACTGTTGAGTATCACCAGTCAAAGAAGATGAAACCATTTGTAAAGTGCTTCTGTTCTCCAGGGCTGATGTACCTTGTAAGACATTTTATTCTTTCGTTACTGCTCTCCTTAAAGCTCTCTTATGCAGTTCAAGTAATTCACAAGCAACAAGAACTCTGATCCTGTTGCCTTCTTGAAGATCTCATGGTACCTTCTGAAGAAGTTCCTCCGACGTCAAGTTCTTCCTCTCCATCCAATTCATCTTTCCTAATTTTGCTTCTTTGTCTAGAGCGCAGATCAGATTTGCTTCTGTGCTGGAGTCAGCCAGAAGTACGTCACCCCAGAGACGGTTTCATTGCAGCAAGGCGCTACCTTGTTCCTATGAAAATCATCATAACAAGAAATGAGTAAAGGCGAACATTTATTATACCATTAGAAGTGAATTCTGGCTTCATCTTAATCTGGAAAAGAATTATGAGGGATTACAAACATCTATTCCTTTTTACTAAAATGACACTGGGCCATGCAGTCCACTCTTGCGTCCTTGTAACAATTTAGGCAAGTTCTTATGTGATAACCTAAGATTCTCTAATTTTTCACTCTCTGTTTTATGATGTTTTCAGCTATCCAACTATAAGCATATAGAGCACCACATGACTTACAAGACCTGCTGAATGTCACACAAATACCACTAACAGTCCTGAATACAGCTAGAAACTACTTTACTAGCACTGTGTTGAAACATGTTTATACAAAATGTGTGTCAAAAATTCAAAGAATATAAATATGTACAAAAAATAAAGCCTGTTCACAGGATACTGAGAAAAGTTAGAAAGCTCTAAAATTATCAAATATTTGCAATGACTAAATTACCCAGTTCTCCTAAACACCAGCAAGTGGGCATTGAGACTCTATCAGCAACTTTGTTTTCTTTTGGTTGTTTTTGTTTGGCTTTTATTCTAACTAAAGACATCTAGAAACGTTTGGGGCTTAGTTGGTCTTTGGAATATAATTAGAGATCAAGAGATATGTGAGCAGTAGGCTGAGGGAGGTGATTCTGCCCCTCTGCTCTGCCCTTGTGAGACCCCACCTGGAGCTCTGCGTCCAGCTCTGGAGCCCCCAGCACAAGAAGGACATGGAGCTGTTGGAGCGAGTCCAGAGGAGGGCAACCAAGATGGTCAGAGAGCTGGAGCACCTCTCCTACGAGGACAGGCTGAGAGAGTTGGGCTTGTTCAGCCCGGAGAAGAGAAGGCTCTGGGAACTCCTTGTAGCAACCTTCCAGTACCTGAAGGGGACTTACAAGAAGGCTGAGAAGGGGCTTTTTACAAGGTCCTGTAGTGATAGGATGAGGGGTAATGGGTGGAAGCTGGAAGAACGTGGGTTTAGACTAGATCTAAGGAAGGAGTTCTTTACCCTGAGGGTGGTGAGGCACTGGCACAGGCTGCCCAGGGAGGTTGTGGATGCTGCCAAGGGAGGTTGTGGATGCTCCATCCCCGGCAGTGTTCAAGGCCAGGCTGGATGGAGCCTTGAGCAACCTGAGCTAGTGGGAGATGTCCCTGACATGGCAGGGGCGTTGGAACTAGATGACCTCTGAGGTCCCTTCCAATCCAAATCATTCTATGATTCTATGATCAGATCTAACAGTGTTATTAATTTGTGTAGAAAGAGGGATTGTGCTATTAAAAAGCCACAGCCATTCAGGAAACGCACTGATAAACAACCACATTTGTGTGAGGTATGTGTTGTGTGTGCACACATGCATGTAAGTGTGCCTGTATATAAGAACATTTGAATACTAAATATTAAAATGAGTATTACTCCTTTAGCTTTGTAACATGCTGAAACCCCACTCCTGTCACTGGTGAAGATGATGCAGAGCAGCTCAGTTCAGCTGCTCCTGCTCTGAACCAGCCTTTGAAGCCCAACTCCACTGACAACAGAACATTAATTTTCAATCTATCTCCAGTTGTGAGACTCTGTAATGGCCTAATGGAGGAGATCTAGCAATGCAAATCTATCAATAACAGACTCGTTTTTCTTAGTTGCCTTCCATGTGCCTTGCCTGAGTAGCTTCTGGATTTCTGGCACCAGCAATGCAAAAATCACTGCTGAGGAGGCTCAGGTTCACCTTTGCAAATCCTCCTCCAGAGGGCAGGCACCGTGCCTCAGTGCTGAGTCAGCACCTGTCAGCTCAACAGCTTTGATTAGACATGACAGAAGATCCTGTATTATTCCTATCAATAAATGCTAGAGACAAGCCCATGCAGCCTTCACACGATTTGCTTCATTTCTTATTTTCTTCACCCCTTACATGGTTCTGCTCTCACTTCCTTCATATTGTAGCTTCACTGCAAATGAAGGAAACACATGTTCAGTAGAAAAAAGAGCTGTTCTGCTAGTTAGGTATTGTCTGCTACAGGCTAATTTCGCTCCTTCCTCATGACTGAACCAGTGCTTCTATAGCTAAATATCTGACAACAGCATCACAAGAGAGACATTGAGGCCACTAGGCTTCAAGTCACTCCTGCTGCTTCACCAAGAAGCTGTGCCTGAGCCAGATGGCTGAAAGTGGTGCAGTGAAATCTGGGGCCTCAGAATGAATCCTGAAGCATTATCTCATCTGAGCACAGCATGCCTGGTACTCCTGATGACTGGGTAAATGCCTTTCAAAGCTGAAGCAGCATAGCAAATTTGAGCACTTCACCTCCCTGATAGGAAATCGATGCCTACTTTTAGAATTTAGCTTCCAAACTAGACTCCCTTTCCTTTTTTTTCCATGCCAAGTCTCTGTCCTTCAGGCAGCTGCCTCCTGCTTTCCCAGAAGGCTTCAAGAAAGGGCTAGAGTGGAGGAAAAAAGTCTCCTCGATGTTTACGTCATCGGGAGCAGATGCAGGTTAGTGACAGATTGGTGACAGCCCTCCCATGGCAGGTTCCTGCCTGCGCTCTCACCCTGCAGCGTACGAAGGA
The DNA here is from genome assembly GCF_000703405.1 of Apaloderma vittatum. Lineage (NCBI taxonomy): Eukaryota > Metazoa > Chordata > Aves > Trogoniformes > Trogonidae > Apaloderma > Apaloderma vittatum. The sequence goes on along the minus strand of NW_009728948.1, from coordinate 171,618 downwards.
GATGCTGTTCATGGCACTCTCTGGTCAGCTTTGTCATCTAAACAGCTTTGCTACAGTTTTCAAAATCTTCATGATCCGCATCAGGAGAAAAGAAAGCAGGGAATCAAACACTAAACGTCTGCAAGGCTTATGACAGCAATGTCTGTGCCAGAGAAATCTGGCATGTCTGAACTCCTCATCCTGAGAAGGTTTGTTTCTCTCCCTTTCTCCCCCACCCTCTATCTTTCTATTCTTTTTGGCTTCCCACCACATCCTGAGGTTTGAGTCACTGTGGGTTGTACTTTTATCAACAATGAAACACAGAGGCACCTTTCACAGCTGCTGAGCTGGTTTCTTGCTTGGAATTTGGCTTTATAAAGGCCAGTTGTTTGCTTTTGGAGGGTTCATACTCATGTGTACATGGCCTCAGACTTGCACACAAAGAATCCTCCATTTGCTTACGCTGTGGCAAAGGAGCACGGCTGTACGCTGCTGAGTCTGCTCCTGGAGGCGATTGCTGTTCTCCTGTCACCCTGAAGCAATGAGGTGATGCCAGAAAGGCTAATTGGTAGCATTTAATTTGAGTCCTGCAAATAAAAGAAATAATAAAAAACCCAACAGACAGTGAACCTTGGATGGATAGCAGATACACTGTGAAGTGACAGCAGCATCGAGGGTAGTCTTACTGATTTGGGATCCTTACACAGAAAATTCTTTTTAGAGCTGCATTTCCAGCTTCTCTTTTTAACAAATGTTCTCATCCTGCTGCATTCCCCAGTCACAGGTAAATGTTATTTCTTGGGCTGGACCAAGGAGTGGGGCAAGTTGTTCTTCCAGAAGCGCATCCCACCACCGCATAGCACCCCAGTCCATTCCCATATATGCTCATACTTCTCAGAAATACCCTGTTGCTGGGGCAATAGAAAACTTGATTAACTTTCCTTCTTGCTTCTCCTCCTCACATCCCAACCCCAGCATGCTGTTTTTCATTTACACGCTGCCTCTGCACTTCCCCTCTCGTTCCAAAAATTATGAACTCCATCCAGCAAGAAAGGCTCCTCCAATGGTATTTCCTGCCTGTCAAACAGCAGGAAGCATCAGAGACCTTGCAAGAAAACCCTTTCTCATGACACTACTAGGTTAACAGTAGGCCCAGATGGCTTAGATAGGTTTGGAGAGCATTCACGTTAGCATCTAAGCGTTAGGAGGTTCATCTGAACTTTTGATCCCACTGAGGTTTGGTTATCTCGTAAAATTTGACGCTGTGTATCGCGCTTTCTCTGGCCAAACACATTTCACGAGGAGGGTTATTTATACCTCCTGATCAGCTCAGGGTGTGCACGCTGCTTCAAGCTGCTCTGGTTGCAATAAGGGTACTCTCTCGTGGCATTGCTTCTTGTAGTTTGCTCTGACTTGCAGGGTTTTAGCTCACACATATCCTGACAAGTGCGAGTATGTTGATAAATCCCTTTGCTAATCCCTTCGACATGAGCAACTGCTCATTCAAAACTCTTCCAACTAAACAAAGTGAAAATTTGCTTCTTCAGTGTGTTTCAGTCATCTAAAACTGAGGGAAATAAAAGGAATTATATTGTGTGGTTTAGTTCACCCATCATGTAAATTGAATAGGAAACAGTTGAATCAAAAAGTGTACATTGTTCCAACTTGTTAATGAATATTGGAAGAAAATACTTGAAAGAGTCTGGATTGACTTCCCAAACAATTTACAAATCAGAAAAGGAGGTGTGGTCCTGGTCGGGAAAGCAATGAGTTGCTGCTGAATTCAGCATCTACCCAACAAACACATACTTAAATCCACATAAGACGAGTAAGATGGAAGAGTAAGACACTACCGTGGAATATTTTCAGCTGTTTTCAACTCCAGAATTATCCCTCGGCATCCTGCTGTCGCTGCTGGAAACCCCCAAGGCAGTCGAGGACCTTTGATTGTTCAGTCCTGCATAGCAAAACTTCCCCATAGGCTTTGCAAAATTGAAACAGCTCTGCTTTGCATTTGTCAGAATGACAATGTTAGCTACTGATTTCTTTTGGAGACGGTATAGTTCTAAAAAAAGTCAAAGGTTCAGTTTAGCTGTGGTGCTAAATGGAAATAAAAGGTAGGCAAACTACCAATTTCCTGCCTGCAATGAAAGTAGCATTTAAAAAAAAAATATCGAGGATTCAAACTGCTTTATTCAGCAAAGCTTCTCAGGACAAACCTGAAAGTGTCTCTTCATTTTATTTTTCTCATCTATTCCTGAGTAGAACAGACTTTCTTTATTTTGATGTGTTGGCAGCAAATAGCATTGCAATGAGAGAGATACAGTCTGTGATGTCCTGTCTGCTGTTCTTATTAACAATTTTTCCCCTTCGTCTACGTCTGCTTCATCTGAAACAAACAGTCTACATGTCAGATGTTCATTATATTGATGATGTCCCAATGACAACCAATTTATTTTCCTGCCTGTGTGTCCAAGAATTGTATTAGTAATGATGTCTCTCTGTTCTAGAGATGCTTTGTAGAAACTGATGGTCTGCCATGCGGGTACTTCATTACATCTTCTTAAAGGAACACAATTAAGTTTGCAGATAAAAGATTGCTCTGGGGTTAAAAATGTATTTTCAAATTAGTTTTCCTGGTGGGTAGGATGTTTAATTTTCATTTCAGTAGCCAAACTGGAGAATTGATCTAGGAGATCTGGTAGGATGAATGCTCTCAAAACCAGAGATGACACTCATCAGAGCTGTCTGTCAACCTTTAGCCAGTGTGACATTTGGCAGTAAAACCAGAAGAACAACGTATCCGTAGGACAGTGCACCTAGTCACGAGGGATCTGCTGTGGTATGGACACTGCACGCTGACGGGGACAGGGCAGGCGTCCCCCTGACCGCCAGCCCCTTAACATAGGGCACGGCTGAAACTGCAGCTCCTAATTTGTGTTTTGATCAAGGCTTCCTGGGTCAAAAATAAGGAATCTTCAGTCCCTATGGAGATCTCCAATACAGCTAAAACTTGCAGACGAGATGACACAAAATGCTCATGCTGGACATGGGTGTGTGTTTGCCATTGAAACTGTAAGTACACGGCGTTCCCAGCTTGCATGAGCCTCCGTGGGACAGTTGGACAACCCACGATGGGGCACAGGGCTTGGGGCACCACCAACATCTGCGTCCTTTGCCCAGAAAGGGGCAATGTGAGGATACATTGTCCAGGCAGCGACCAACTCATTCACTCAAGCCAGCAGAAAGTCTCTTGGTTCTCCTAAAGCCTCCATGGGAAGCAGAGGTCTTTCATCTGTGGTTTTCAAACTGTCCTGACTTTGGTAAAAATTGGACTTTCTGCAACAGTTTCGTTTGACTCCTTCTTGGGACCATTTATCCTTTCAGCTAAGTCTGCTCCAGTGTTTTCCACATCACCTGACATATTTAGTTTCCACATTAGCTATAACATATTTATTATTTTTAGCTGAGCAATTCCTTTCTAAAAGTAAATTACTTTTTCATAGCATTTTGGAAACAAACCCAAAAAGATGCCTGAAAGGAATATCATGAAAATATATGTAGCAATACTTCCCTGCAAAACAAAACATAACTCATTTAACATGCAGACCTCTTCAAATACTGGAAACCACCTGCTTCCCAAAGCACGCAATTCTGTAGTCCAAAGCAGAAAAAAAAAAATAAATAAAAGTGGCTACATGCGTACATACTCACATATATCACACACACATACAAATCCTTATCCAAGTCTATTTTAGCATGTCAGAAACTAGTAATTGTTGATGTAAAAAGGACATAAAGAAGAAACTTCTTTGTGTACTACTAATTTAAAAATAGTTTATCATAGTTGTTTCCAGACTATGTCAGCATATAATTTAAAACAAATGTATTAGATGCAAACACAGCTTTTCAAATTACTTGTGGCAAATAATATTTATAATAATATTGATTTTATTTGTGGTCTTTTCTCCTCTGTTTTCTGCTAAGCCACTTGTTACTGGAATATATTTAACATGAATTTGGACAAGCAATTGCCATTCTGTTGTATTTTTGCAAATGGTACAGTATGAAATTTTGTTAGTTGACTTTAATAGTAATTCAATCACATGCTAATATTTCTATTTCTTGACTGGAGAGACAGAAGAGCTTACAACTTTAAAACAACGAAAAGTAAATGATAATAAATGCACTTCCGGATGAAAACATCTGGCTGAAAACAATGAATTGCAACTCATTAAAAACATACTAGAGAAATTGCGCAAGTATTAATCATAGTGTGACCAAAATCTTCATGCTGACTAAACTTTCAAGTCTATTCATAAGACTAATTGTGAATCAGGTGTTAAGTACTATTGTTAAATACTATACCTGCTCCAGCTGACTGAACGAAAATAAAAGACTGTTCTGGAAATAAGCTAGATTAGACGTACAAGCTGGGCCATGTTTGGGAACGTTGAGAATATTCTTTGCCCTCCTGGTTCCCGTGGCTGGAGACCCCTCTCCCTTGCAGATGCTGCTGATGCTGCTCAGGGCACTCTCTTCCCAGGTTAAAAGTTTCCTCAGCAAGCTGGTCACCCCAGAACACCAGATCCGACAGGTCTTATTCACTATGAAGAAGCCATACTCCAGCACTATGGATTTTTCATGCACATACAAGAGATTAAAACAAACCTCCAGATACAAAAAACCCACCCCTCTTCTGTTCTTTAGCAAAGTTTGGATAGGAGTTTAGATCCAAACTCCATGGCTTGGTGTCGTTGCCAATTCTGTCGTGTCTTTCCATTCCTCTTTCTGGACACGATCAATAGCAGCCGTGCCAGTAGAAATGAGGGTTAGAAGCTGTTTTTAGAACGCTGCTAATTTGTGTGAAAGCAAAAAGAAACGAGCGAGAATACTCAAAATGAAGCCTTGCTTCATGGAATTTCCACCTCCATTCTGCAGACTTGGGGTTTGGACAAGGTTCAGTTTTAAGGTGCTCAGCACACAACTCGCCACCTAATGACTGCTGCGCTGGCCAAGACTTGGTTCTGCTCCGTTTCAAAACAGTTTAAACTCGTCACTAAAATCAATGGGTGAACTTGAGAATTCACCATAGTAACATGCAAGAAAAATTTAAGGGCCCTGGGAATTTGCTCCTTTTGCTAGATTCTCAATGCTTTATTCTAATTCTTTGCTACATTGTATTGACCTCAGCTCTAAACCTCTTGAAATCAATGGATTGGCCAGCTTTGATGAGCTCTGCATTCAGCCTATTTGGAGAAAAGCATCAATCCTTCACATTACAAAAGGAATGAGATTGTGTGGGTGGGTATGCCTGTGAGAAAACTGTTCAGATTTATTCTTGCTCACTTACTCATTTCAAACATTAACCACAGAATTCATGTACTCTTCATAAGCAAACTATCTATGAGACTTTCATATGCATGAGCCATAAATATTGCATTTAGTCAGATTCCTGCCATATTATTAATAGATATTCTGTTTACACCGACCAGATTTGATAGAAAACATAGCCTGCTCTGTCAGGAATACCCAATAACTGTTTGGCACCCATGAAACAAATGCTGCTTGATGTAAATTTCTTCAGACCTAGATGTACAAAATGTTTATTCAAGGCCTTGCAACAATCTGTTTGGATACACCGCAGCTAGGGAACATGTCACCTACAAGGCTGCAGAGCAGAGGTTCCAGTTAAATCATTTTAATGGGAATACAAGCCACGCTGCAAAGAACCCCTTGCAGAGACTGCAAGCCATGCCATGTTTAAGAAAAGTTGATTTGTTATTTATTTTTCTTTGAGCTGGGCTGACAAACTGAGGCATTTGTTGGTTACCCTCAGCAGAACCGCTTGGGGCCTTTAGGTGACAGTGCATCCCTTGGAGTGAAAAGCAAAACCACCTCCCCACTGTGGTGCCTCCACCTGCATTCAGCACTTTACCAGTCTATCCAAATATTAATTTTAAAAGTTCTTCTGGGATTAAAAGAAAAAAAAATCTAAATCATAATAAATCACTGTATGATAATAAATCATCTGTTTTTCTTGGAGTTTGTGAGTCGCAACCTTTTGTTATGGGCGAGGACTGAAAAGTCACCTTCCTATATACAAGCTTTGCCATTTGAACCTCAAACAAAGACCGTCACGTCTGAATGTCAGCCTACGGGTAAGCTTCCTATTCTCCAGCAGCAGCAACATCTAGGTCACTTATTTTTTTGCGTGGAGGCAGCCTCCCCAAGATCTACTCAAATAGCCCATTAGAGAGTCTGCACGCCATGAGGAGATCCCAACCCAAGGCACTCGCAGGCGGGTGCTGCCCAGGAGACAGGCAGGTGATGCAAAGCAGTGGTGACAGGAACCTGATGTCCCCACCAGACCGTGACGAGCGGTGTAATTGGGGGTGTGACTGGTGTCGTGGCACAGCAGTTACCAGTCACAGCTAGAGCAAGCCGTTGGTGAGGCGCAAAGGGAAAAAGCACTGATCTTTAATAAGCCCTGACTACGCCGTAAGAGAAATCATAGGGGTTTTTTTCATTGTTTCTAAGTTTGACTCAGCGTGGAGCAGGTGCAGAGCCTGGCAGCCAGGAGCAGCAAAGCCTTGAAAATGTGGAGCGGAGCAAGGAGAAAATGATGGTGACCCACCATGTAATTGCTCTGTGGATAATCTTTCCTCCCCAAAGGCCCTGCAGCGCTGTCTGCGGGTGAGCTCTCTCTTCAGTCACTCACAAAAAGTTCATAGGACCGGAGACGTTCATGGAAATCAGTGCAGCCTCTAAGTTTTAGGTAACAGTATTACCTATGATGGCCCTACCCATTCTGTGCAGCAGCTATCAGACATATCACTGTTACAGAGTTAGAGCCACGTCTATCTCTTCACCTGTTTTGTTCTGATCTGATTTTTCTATTCCTCATTGCCTTTAACTCATTGTCTCCTGTTAAACTGATGGACAGGCTTGGCAACCATGCCCTCTTAAAAAAGGAGAATAAAAAAGGCAGTGTCTTGCCAGATGGATTTTAGAGACAATTCTCCATGCATCTGGAATGTAGCAAACCATGAAATGCCTGCGTCCCCTTAAATCTCTACTTTAACCAGCCTGAGGATGCATAAAGACAGTGCTGTAAAGGACCAACCCAACTGGCCTGTAGGTAGTGTACCAATGTTAAAGGCAGAACATTTTTAAAAGGCTAGATCACTCTGCTCCTTAAGCTCTCTTGTATTCTCCCTGTAAATCTGGCCACACTCACCATGACTGATCTAAAATATTCCATTTTTAATTAGTTCCAGGCTCACAAATGTGATCGCTACATCTGCACGACATAGCAGTGCCAAATCAAAGTCTGAGGCTGATGAACGAGTACTGTACAGTTTAAAGACCTGTTGAAGGAGAAAATAAGGCTACTCTGCTATTGGAAATGCCTTTTGGAAAATTTTGGACAGCCAGGTCTCCACCTCGCTCTTGCAGCCCCATTAAAAATGAGCAACTGGAGGATATTCTTCAACTTCTCCCAGATTAAAAAAACAGCTCTCAGAAATAATGCAAATTCATAAAAGCTGTGCTGTTCGGAAGATGTCTCTCTGCAGAGATACTACCAGTAATTGTATCTGGAGGCTGGGAAACACCTTCATTCATTGAAGTGTTCTGAAGCCGTCACTGGTTGTGTCGGGGTCTGGGTTACTTTCTCACCATGGGCATCCCTCACCACAGGGATAGAACAACCATCTACTCCCAGGTGACACACTGAATATCCTTTGCTCTCTTTGGCACAGTTAAATCTCTATCTTCAGTGTCCTCTTTCGTTAGCATCAAACTTTTTTTTTCTCCATCAGAGGAACAAGACACTACTAAAGATGAGACCTAACTGCTGGTAGGAGCCACCTTGTCCTGATACCCAGGTGCAAGTTTTTCTTCATGAATGCAGGTCCCTTTACCACAGAACTCTGTTAAGCAGCTACTTGAAATGCAAGTCACTTAAGGGGGAAGTGAAAGAATTCCTTGAGAAATTATCTTATAAGGAAGACAATAACATGAGAAGGAATGCATCACTAGTAATAAAGCATATGAGCACGACTGACAGACAGAGAGACAGATAGACTGAGAGATAGTCATGAGCATTATTCTGTGGAATTTTATGCCAACTGAAACGAACGTTTTTGTGGTTCACAGAAATCATTGCTGTCTCTAATTAGATGTCATGACTAAGCCATCATAAGTTCGTGCATATGCAATTCTTTTTTCTTTTGGTACTTCTGTAAATGTTCTGTAACTCTTACTCTCCTGAGAGCAAGGCTGAAATTCTCTCACAAGGACTAGGAGGTTAAATCTAAACCATTGCAAACTGTGGCTTACATAAATCTAACCATATGCACTTTTGGAATGTCTCTTATATTTGAAACTACAGGTCTGTGTGTAACTGTTCTTGCTTTCAAGTCTCTAAATCCAAGAAAATGCAACTCTGAATGTTTCTCTGCTCTAATTAAGATCCCTCATGCAAGGATGCTAGTACCTGGCTTCCTGTTGCATCAAAGCAGATCCCAAAATCATTTTGCTTGCAACAGCTTACAGCTCCCATGGCTGTGGGCTGCTTACAGAGAGGTGTTGAGATGGAGGCTGAGTTGCTGAGGGTGAATTGCCTAGAGGCAAAGTGTCTTTACTTTCCTGAAGACTGAGTCTCCGGCTAGCTGGAATACAAACCTGCTGTCTGATTCTGCCTTGCTTTGTCAGGATTAGCAGTACCTACCTGGGATCTGCAGTGTTGACCATGGCTGTCAATTAAAACTAAACACATTTCAGCGTGGCTGCCAGCCAAAAACACAGAACCTGCCAAACAGTAAACACAGAAGATCTGCCTAGTTTCAAAACAATTGTGCCACCGCTGCGAGAAGAGTGTGCTTATAATTCCTCCATAATCCAAGGGCTGCCTGTGCCAATTCCTAGCTGATAAATGAGGTCTTCAAAGTGAGCCATCCAGAGCTCTGTCTGCCTGCTATCAGATCCTCTTCCTTCAATGTGAAGATCTCCAGAATTTTTTATTTTGTAATAACCTTTCTCAAAACGTGCCTGATTCGTTGCAGAATCCTCTTTCGGTAAGCAATGAAGACACTAAAATGCATCAGACACAAAACAAAGGGTGCAGTCAAGGACGACAACAAGTGGACTTAGATTTCCAGAATTAATATCTATTTTTGAAATTAAAAAAAAGAATCAATTAAAGAATCAATTAATCTATTTCCTGAACTCTTCAAGAGCAATAGGAAATACATGAGAAGAAATCACGGGTACAATAAGGAATGGTGACAACTGTAGCATCTGCCCATAAGGTGGTGTGTAAGCAGACTTGTGCAAACTGTTGCAGAGAAGCTATTAAGATGAAGAGAGACTTATTTCCTGACATCGCAAGAGCCAGACCTTGGAGTGCTGTAGAGTTCGGGGTTTTTGGTTTTTTTTTGGTTTGTAAATCACCCTTAAAACCTACGACAGTGGAAATATGTCTTTAATTTTGTATTTAAAATGGAAACCAAACAAAGATGCCAGAGCACATTCTACTGTGTTAAACTGAACTTGGTAAAATCTATGACAGACATGTTTTCTTTTGCAGAGATATCCACTTGCCTTTTCAATTAGGTTTAGATTCGATCCAGAAATATGATGGTGCTGGGCCTAAACAGAGCTCACATGTTCCAGCTTTCACCATTATTATCTCTAATCCTGACTGTGAAGATCTGACAACACTATGGGACAGGTAGGTCAATGGAAAGAAATATGGAGACACTAATAACTAAATACTCTACTTCAATCCCTGCCTTTCATTCTGAAAGCCCCTAAAGCATGTTACAAATTGGGTTCTTCAGCTCCTCAAGCCATTAAATTCACCCCTGAAATAAAACCACCTCAGAATGTGGGACAGGCAGAAGGGCAGAGAAAGAGGCAGATGTTTAACATCAGCCCAAAAAAATAATTTTAAATCAGGAAAAAGAAAACTAATAAACCCAGACCTACTTATGTAAACTTCAGACACTAGGACTCTCACCACTCTAAGTTTTCTATAATGCAGGTAACAGTTCCAAGATTTGTAATTTTTCAAGTGCCTTCCAAAGTTTTCCAAGTGTTTTGGCAGCCCATAGGGAGTAAAATAAATATGACTGGCAAATCTTTACTAAATGCTCCTCTGCCAGTCCGGGAAAGATAAGGACTGCCTTCCTGTAACAGCTTTTCTTCAGTGAAGCACTGCAATATAAACTCTCAATCTAGGTATAGCAAGATGCTATAGTCATCCTGACTCCTCTAATTTTCCAAGTGGAAATAACATCATTAAGGTGAGAATAGTGTCAGAATCAGTAGTGCAAGATATTTTTCTATCAGTACATACCTGTATAGCAACAGTATCTCTCCTGTGAAGGTGCTTACCATCTGTCCTTCCATTTGAGCATGATGAGTAGCAGCGGCATGGTATTTTTGGCAACAAACAGGAGAAACAGGTTGGCTGGTTTTGGACTTGCCCACCTTCTCTCAGCAGCAGCCTCAAACGCTGTTTTGTTTTGACACGTGTTTCCAATAAAAACACAAGGTTCATATTGACGAGTGGAATGCTGGACCAGACCACTAGCATTTCAGAGCAGCCACAAACCCTGCTTTCTCTTAGCCCCCAAGGGTCAATTCCACACAGCAAGAATCCCTACTCTCTAATTATTCGTGTTCTTCCACAACCAGCCTTATTATGTAGTGAGCTACCGTCAGCTGAGGCTGATTTTTCCAATTATTTAAAGAGACATTGTCAGCTCAGCTATGCTCTATTTGCATACGTAAAATCACTAATCACTTTCCTATTACTTCTGCTTTATATACTGCTCTAAAGTTTGGATATGGGCAGTGGAAGTTCTCTACAATAAATAGGTTAGAGAGATGCTCTGGTGACCCATGTAAGAGCTGGACTATGAAGACATGTGAATGAAAACACTCTTGCCACTGGGATACATTGCTGAAATGTCCTTAGCAGCAAAATGACTCCAAGAATCCCACAAAATCCTAGCGTAATAACTGGGAAAAAAGCACTGACTCCTACTCATCTCCTGCAGTGGCAAGAGAGAGAGTTGTAGTGAGTCTCACTTATTCATCAATCTCACAGAAATGATCCATGTGTTAAGAATCTCATCTACATAGAGAACAAGGGTAGCCAAGATGACTGATGCCAGGGACATTTTCCTCCCGTGTTCCAAAGTAAAATCAGTACTTTGTGGACTTTATTTTTTCAAACAATTTTTACTCAGCTTCCCCAAAACATCCAAGGGGAAAAAAGATCATAAAGAATACAGGAAAAAAAATGCTCCTGAGACACATTCACATGCTGTGAATTGCCATGTCTTCACATTTCATCTCACACTGGCACAACGATACTGGAAGCCTGAACAAATTTCTTAGACCAGCAAGTCAGGCTCTCAGGAGAACACTTCAGATCATTTGTCATCCTTCTGCTTTGATGTGTGCTTCAATCTCACATGAAATCAGGCTTCAGTGGGAACGGCCAGGCTCAAGGTACCAAAGGCGATGGGCTCCCCTCCTAGGAAGCTAATCAAAACCATCCAGTGTCAGCAGAGGGAAGGCAAAAGCAAAGAGCTAGCAAATAACTAAATAAATACAATTGCTACCCCTTAAATAACCTTGTCACCAAAATACAAAAGTACACAGATAACTCAATCCTTCTTCTGAGTAAACACACTGTGTGAATTTACTTGACAAGTTTATCCATATCCAAAAACTTGACAGGTTTTTCAAGACTCATATTCCACAGCTTTCCATATTGTCCTCAGCAGGACACAGCTGACAGTCTAGAAAAGAATATCTTCTCTAACTTTACTACTCCCTCCCCCACTTTTTTTTTCTTGTAATCATCCATATTATTAATACGAGACAGCTGGTTCCCATTAATGTTGGGAAAAGTGGCCTATCTCAGGAATTATGGTTTAAATTGGCTTGTAGTCTGGGGGAATTAGCCATCTGCACCTGGCCTAACATGGATATTTTCAGCAATACTAATCATAAACAGGGCTTTGTTCTAGTTGTGTCCACTTGAGTCTCTCACTCTGTCTTTTTTTTTCACCTTAGGGAGAGGAGGCAAAAAAAACCCACCAAAAATAAAGAAAAGAAGAAGAATATAAAAAGAATCCCATTAACTCTTTCACAGAATTAATCAAAACCTAACTGCTTTGCTGGCATCCTGCGTTTTATATTGTGTTTATAACTGAGCACATCATTTAAGTTTGAATGAGGCCCAGAACAAGTTCTGTAGCTGTTCAGAGGCTGAACAAAATTGGCAAGAAGAAGAGCCAGTTGTTTGGCAAGGCAGCTGTGATTTAGCAATATCTTCATGACGTCAGCATGAAGCGTGATACTACGTGGGCAGGAAGGGCAATGAGGCTGGAAGGAAGGGGGTGTTCTAGTACATAAAGCAAAACCACCAGGACATCACAAATTGCTCTGCAGAACATGCTATAATGTAATGGGAATGTAGGTTTTGGGGTAGGGCTTTTTTTTCCCCTCCCATTTTATGTCCATGTTTGACCAAAAAAAATATTCTTTTTATCCAGCACTTTGGGGCTGAGATAAGAAAAACAGATTCAAAAGGTGAATGAAAATAAATGACATTATCAGGTCAGAGGACTGCTTTCTTTGTCACAGATCTGGCAGTGCAGGTATAAACTCTATCCCATTCCCAAACTCTGCAGGGAATCCATCGAAGACTGCAGTTACAGGAATAAGTGGTTTATTCTACGGAAGAACCTAACCAAATCTTTGATGGCTTTTTTTTTGCTTTTTTTTTAACAGCTGGATCTCTACAGAGATTTGTAAAAGACTGGATTACCCCTCTCTCCACATCAATCTCTCTCACTTAGTTAAGTGTAAATAGCCAGTGTTAACATGTGTAAAAATTGTATAGACAAAGTCTGGGAGGATAGGTTCACTGGTGGCTATTAAATACAATGATCTGAAGAAGATTTTGGGCTTGGAAGTCACCAAACTACTGCACACTGGAACTTGGGAGACTCTGCCAAGGGACTGTTCAGTCTGCTCACATCCCTCCTTCTTCCAATAGACAGGATATTGCATGAGCTGTGACACTGTAGATGTTTGTATATACATGGTTAGGAGAGGTTGTACTGCAAGCAAAACCACACAATCTGACAGTCACAACTTCATCTATTGGTCTTTTTTTTCTGAACAAAGCCAGCTTTATTGGCCACTTTTTACATTGCAGCATCCTTCCTCCACCCAGACTAGTGCACTGAGGTGCCAAATCCAATTTCGTGCCAACAGAGTCTCTTCGGTGCCCTCTCTGCCAAATGCCAACCTACAGGTTCTGGCAATGTATGTCTCAGGCATAAGGAACCAAAGAGCTCCTCGGAGCACCCTCATGCTCCCGCCTGGCTGAGTAGCTGGGTCTAAAGAGCACGTTTGCTTGCAGGACCCAGCTGAAACGAGAAGCAGAAATCTTGACCTCTCCTGCAAGAGCCTGTTGCCATGCTGTTTGCAGCTTCTCAGAGATCAGAAACTGCCAAAATCTCAGAAAGCAGCCTGGATCTTCCAAGGCCAATTTAGAGCCTCAAGAGGCCCAGATAGTTTGGATAACCTACAGTTAAGCATTACAATTTATGGGAGCTTATCCAAACCAAACTCTGAATCAAGTCACTCGCCCATCAGTAACCGAAACACCTCTCAGAACAAGGTGTGCTGCCAAGTACCAGCAACCAGCTATGAGGTGGGGCCAGGGAGCGTAGAGATGGGATAGGGTCAGCTGGGGATGGACTGCTAGAGCCAGGGCTTGGAGGGCACGGAAGGTGCAATCACTCTTGTATTCAAACACGTGCAAATGTGTGGCAGCAGAAGGAAATGGAGCGTAACCAAGGTAGACTTTAATAAGCAATTCTGTGAAACCAGTTTAGCTGCTTCCCCTTGGATGTAAATCAGAAGGAACTGGTTGGTGAAAGCAGAGAAGAATGCTGAAGGCACAAAGGGGAAAGATGTAAACTACATCCACAGTGAAGATCAGTATAGATCTCAGGGGGCTGCAGCTGCATATCTGCGCGCCATCCTTTGCTGAGGGCTCTGTGTGAGCATCTTGTCTGCCTGAATGTAAGGTTTAGCAAAAGGTAATGAAAAGGAGGGGGTGGGGGCAGAAAGTCATCCTTAATCTTGGTGAGCTCTTAAGACTTTACCGAGACAGCCACAAATTCCTGGAAATGAGATTTCCCACCTCTTCAGGGAGCAGGATTTAGGTATAGAAGCCAGAATAATCAATCTTGTGCAAGAAATGTATATTAAAACCAGGAGAATAGAAATGACACAACTTCAATAACTTAGAGAAAAAGGCACCTGCAATCCCCAGATGTGTCTGCATTCGAGCTGTGCACAGTGCCCACGATTCAGACACAGGATCTCAAGGCAAATACAAACCAAAAGCAAGGATTCCCGTGTGACTTGCTCCTTTGCCTGGCTTCACCCACAGCAAAGCAGTCCATGACTTCCACCTGCTCTTAGTCTGCCTCTCTTCCTAATTGAAGTCCTCAGAGCTAATCTTCAGAGTAATTAATGCTGTGCCTGGTGCGCTGCAAACCTCCTCTCCATCAGTACGCTGGCTGGGCAGTTATACTTCTCCATGACAGTGCAGATCACAAAGTCCAGAACAAAATGCCCGAAAGCCAGAGACAAAGTCTCCTGGCTGAAGAGATACAGCTGTGAAACGAACTTGCAGAGGAAATGAGACAAATCCAGTTAGAGCACCTTTGGGAAACAATGAAAACCATTCCCCTTTTCCATCATATGCAAAATGACATTCACAGCATCACTATCCTTCCACATCTGAAGAGATCTTTTTAACCATAAAGAAGACAAGAACCAGAGATATCCCAGCCTTGCATTTGCTGACCTTTTTCTTATTTTTTTTCCTCATGAGAAGCACTCAGATATTATATCACTGTGATAACCAGAAGGATAAACCATCAGGAAGCTTAGTATAGGAAAGTGGAAAATACTGACAGGAAATATTTCAGGACATCATGGAGCTGCACAATTCCTTAAACCTGTGAGGGAGATAAAGTGAGGCTAAAGAGTATATAGGCAAGGGAATTATTCGCAAAGATTAATTTCTGTATCATAGCTGGTTAACAGTCTCATAGGTATAAGGCAGTACACGAAGATTTGCAGGAAGACAGAACAGCAACCAGCGCTAAAGGCTTGTGACCTGGAGAGTATCACAGGTCCTTACTCTGGGCCCTTTTCTGCCTGAGCCCTGCTTCCGATCTTGGCCCTGCACTCCATTTTTTCCCAAGCCTGATATTTCCTCTCTCGGCCAGAAAGAACTCGGTCTTAGTTCCTTAGTCTTGTTTCTTCAAAAGAGTAAACCCCCCAAGCCTAACGTTCATAATGGTCTTTTCCTTTCCATCCTCCCCAAATCAGAAGGTGAGTATCTTTCTTTGGCTATCTTTTTCCCCAAAGCCTTATCAGCTGCATTGATACTGTTTCAGTTGTTTATATAGCTGTAATCAAATTAAAATCCTGTAGACGTTAGCAATCCTGCCTACCTCCCTATGTACTCCTGCTACGATGCCAGCAGTGCTGTCCTTTTCCCCTGAGAAGTTATCTCTTCAGAACACACTTTCCCAAGACAGGTTTCCAGTCTTGCAAGTACTAAAAGAGGTGCCAGACTCATGGGTACCCACCAAGCCAGAGTTCCTGCGTGAGGGACCCGTGGGACATGCAGCTATTTCTGTTCTTCCTTCCTGATCACAGAATCACAGAATCATCCAGGTTGGAAAAGACCCTTGGGATCATCGAGTCCAACCATTAACCCTACTTGCAAGTTCACCCCTAGACCATATCATGCAACACCACATCCAAGCAATGCTTAAACACATCCAGGAATGGCGACTCAACCACCTCCCTGGGCAGCCTGTCCCAGTATCCCACAACTCTTTCCATGAAGAATTTCTACCTAGTGTCTAGTCTAAACCTACCTTGTTTAAGCTTGAAGCCATTCCCTCTAGTTCTGTCACTAATTACCTGAGAAAAGAGACCAGCACCAACCTCTCCACAATGTCCTTTCAGGTACTTGTAGAGAGTGATGAGGTCTCTCCTCAGCCTCCTCTTCCTCAAACTAAACAGACCTAACTCCTTCAGACAGTCCTCATATGATCTATTCTCCAGTCCCTTGACCAGCTTCGTTGCCCTTACTGTGTTTATAGGGAAAATGTGCTGATAAATTCAGTCTTCTTCCAGGTGCTGTAGCTGAAGGGCTTTAGGCAGACCCAGAGCTCCGGGCAGAGCTATCACTCTGGTGAAGAAACTCTGAAGAAGAACTTGCTTTGTAAGAGTGAAAGCAGAAAAGGTGGCTAGGTGCTGAGCAGCGCCCGGCAGTGAGAAGCCTGTGAAATCTGTCAGCTGCATACACACAGGGTCAGGAGACCTGTGCAAATCCTGAGCATTCCTGAGCTTATGGGAGCAAACCACAAACCCTTAAACGTCAGACAGCTAAGGGGAAGATAAAACGCAACAGAGATTAGACTGGGGCAAGTATTCTAAGGAAACAGGAAATAAAGGGCTGACCTTGAGAACGAGTGTGTATGGTATGGCCCAGATGATGAAGCAGAGAGTTTAAATGAGGTTTAGTAGAGATGGAGATGAAGAAAGGATGAAAGCGAGATAAAAGCAGGGAAACCTACATACAGATGGGCTAGTAGGGTTTTTACTTTTTTTGTTGAGGTTTTTCTTTTTGCTCTCTCTGTTCAGGAAAACCTTGAAACAAATGGGTAATAAGCTGACAAGTTCATGAAGCCCAACATTTATTCTCCACGGTGACAAGAACATCTTGACTTCAAAGTAAAAGGCAGACGGGCCACAGCTCAGTAGCAATCAGAGGCTGCCAGAGAGAAATTAACCCACTGAAGTTAAGGTGGAGAAATCAAGAGTCTGGAGAGTTGTTGACTCCTTAAGGTCTTGGAAGACTTGATAAAACTTGTTTCTCTGGGTTATGATGAACAAACGGAATGGGAAAAATGTTGTGTGCAGGTTTAGGAATAGGAAAAAAATAGCTATAGGGACTGGGAACACAAGGTATAGATTCAGGGCTATGTTTTCCCTACATATCACTATCAGAGAGTCACCATCACCCAACAGCTACTTCATAATCAACTTGCAATTCATGTGTTTATTTCCATCCTATTCTTGAACTGCTGTGCACATCACCATCACAAATAATCCTTACTGGTGCTTTTCAAAACTAAATGTTCTGGAACACCCTGGATCTTGGAGAGTGAGCTTACCTCTGGCCATAGTTGGTGCTTCAAGAAGAAGGCTTCATGCCCCCAGCCTCATCAAGCAAGGGCTTCTGAAAATCAAAAGTTTAACAAGCTGATTGGCTCCAGCAAAAATGCAGTCTTGCAGCAAAACAAACAGAAGAAAAAGTTTCTAGTAGTGCAAAGCCTTAACTCAGGGAGTAGATTTCGTTATGGGAATAGCACATGTCTGTCTTACGGACCTTAAAGTATCCCAAACACTTTGCTTATTTCAGAACCTGACTCCATGAAACGAAATACTTCAGGATAATCATATTTATTTGTTTAGTTTTCCACTTTGTTCAGTTATCCCAGCTTAAATCTAAGACAAATGTTACACTAAATAAACCCCATGGATATACATGTTTTTTGATTTACTAACAGGAGTAAGAAAATAGGTTACAACAGCCAAGACCGGAGGTCCTCATTTGTAACCATTTATCCTCATGTAGTTAAAGGTCATCCACAAATTATAGGCTGTGGGTTCTAGCACCATTTTACATATATAAATATACATGTATATTCACAACTGCTACATACTTATTTTCCACAGTGTGGTGCCCGATGTTTCTGCTACAGCCTGAAATGGAGCTGCCGCCCGGGAAGGCTGACTGGCGCTATATTTAACAGGGAGAAACTTCTTTTGTTGGGTGGAAGTGGTCCGGGAGGAGGAGGAGCAGGAGAGGTAACATGGTAAAATGGGTTGTGCCTGGGACAGCCAGAGGCAAACTGCTGTGGTTTGTGAGCTAAATGGCTGCTGGTGCCCCAGATAAAATAGGGAAACAAACTTAGAAAGCTGCTCCATTAAGAAACCACTTACCAAAACAGAAAAAAAAACCCCAAACCAAAAAAGTGGTTTGCACCTATTCTTATAATTTTTTAAGATGAAGGAGAAACTAGAATTACAAGCTGAAGCTCTTAACATCAGAGTATCTAAATAACAACAATATTTGTCAAGAATTATAGAAATGAGGGGATATTCCTTACATTCTTATTTATGATTCTTCAGGCACGAACTTTTCAACATTTCTGCATAGCTCCTGCCTCTTGAAAAAGATGAAAACCTGCATTCTTGGGAAAACAGGACTCCAGGAATCAACACTTTAAGAAAAACTGCAAATACTCTGGCACTAGCACTGTAACTGTGAAAGTGGACCATAAGCCTGTATAAATTGATTACCTAGCAAGTTTGTATGATTGGTGAAGTTATTAAGGTGTAATTAGTAGTCATCTACAAAAAAGAGATACTGAGTTAAGCAGGTGGGGCATTACCATGCAGTGAACACTTATGCGAGGGAGATGCAACCTCTACGTTATTTATAACTTGCCATTTAAAATTAAACTTCAAAGCTGGCCATACTTTGACTGAGGATTGGTCTAGATGACCTCTAGAGGTCTCTTCCAACCTGAAATATCCTCTGATTTTAAGATTTTGGCATATATCTCTCTTCAAGGAGGCAGGTCTTTCCAAAATGCACAAAGGAGGCAATCCTGGTTGAAAAGAGAGAGGTGAGAGAAAAATAGGGGTTTATGTTCGGTGTTTAAATAACACCCTCCCTGCAAAATATTTTGTTTTAAATTTTAACACTTTCTAAGCAGTTCTTTGCTGCAATGTTCTAGCCCCTTCAGCTCTATGCTGCTAGGTGAGGTTTGTTGCAGGGTTGCTCGCTGCTGTAAGGGACTGCACGTACTCTGTGCTATTAGAGACTGCTGCAATAAGCACTGACTGATGCTGCCTCCCTTTGAAATCCTCCTGCTGCTTCTGTTAGCCTCTAGTTTTATTTCTGGCCAGATTTTTCATGAAGGGTTATAGCAAACTTCCCAAGTCCCTAAAGGTAATTCAGTTTTTCCTTGCAGACCCAACTGCCCTGTGTATTCTCCTCAGGAGGAATAACTGGAGAAAATATGAAGAAAATACTAAACCTTGTGTTTATGATAAAAGAAGCAGACTCGTTTGCCACGTGAGCAGCCCAAGGTCTGTGTGAATCCCAAGGGTAAAGAGGGAAATACATGGAACTCCACCCCGAAGGTGGGAAATCAAAGCACGACACACACAGTGCAAACAGAGAAGAAACCAAGCCCCGCTTCTCCTGGTTTTCTGCTCCCTTAGAGAATCACACAAGTACAAACCCATGAAAACAATAACCCCAGCTGCAAAGGCAATGAAGCAATTTGTTAGGGAGATGACATTTTTAATGAGAAACACTTGCTGGAGGAGAACAAAAGGCCCTGTTTGGTCAGAGAGATGCTCTTGATACTCTTCTGAAGTGCATGAAAAAGTAATTTCATTTAAGCGTCATACACAGAGCAGCTGAATTTCCTGAGGCTCCAGATGTTGTCCTGTGCAGATGCTGAACAAATGGAACTCTGTCCTGATGAAATGAAAAGGAAAAAGCAAGCCTTCTTAAACCAAAACTCATGCACCAGTGTATTTCATATTTTAAAAGAATAAACCAAACCAAAACAGAAAGATAAAACCATGCAAATTGAGGATAAAGGAAGTTCCTGATAGCCGCAATGTTGGACATAGGATAAACTGGTTTTAGTTTCCCTATAGAAAATTGAAGGAGATGTGAATCTGGATTTGCAAAATACCAAGTTCTGGCTCTGTCACCTCTTCTCTTGGCTTTGTGCTCTGTCTCTTTGACAGTTATCTGGCTGCAATTAAACCGATTTTGTTTCCTGGGAAAGGGGCAGATTCTGCAAACTTTTACTGGGCCAGAAGTTACTGGAACTTTCCCAGGGTGAGCGATGGATTCAGAATCAACAACTGAAGAACTGCAATCAATATCTCACTGTTTTGCTCATAGGGTAAAAGCGTAGGCCTGCTTCCTAACTTGAGATTACACAAGTTTATTTCTTGATTTTTGGGGAGGACAAGGGGTTTAGTGCCTCAGTGGTAAAAGCTTTTGAAATAAGAGATCCAGCCAAGACCAGCTCTCATGTTAATGAAGACAAATGAAATATAATGACCTTGATATTCAGATACTTCATCCCTGAACTTTGGGATGGGTGACAGAAGTAGACAATTACTTGGGTCTGTGAGACATACAGAGTGTATACAGGTTCTGATGTAAATCAGAATAGCCTTAGGTCTGTGGGCTTATGCTCTAATTTTTCCTGCCCTTTTAGACTCTAAAAATGGAGACTATTCACTCTTTCTTCTAAAACTGCAAGTCTCCTTTTGACACAGTGTTATCCTTTTGCTAAGTGGTAGCAGATGACAGAGTCTAAAGCACTGCATGAACATTAGAGCATTCCTACCTCTTCCATAGGGCCCCTTCCCACGAAGCAAGGCTGTTGCAGACAACTCTGTCTTTAAAAAAAGCAGTAATAAAAGCCAGGTTTGTGATGCTGGTCCATCAGCAGGTGGTACTGTGTAGTCAGTTTATAGTGAACAAAGTGAGAACGATATTGTTTTAAAGTGGAATTTGTAATAGGCAGTTATAGCATCACTCCTGACAGCAGCCCGATGGGCAGAGCTAAACGAGCAGAGGACACGCTGAACGATGAGGAAGCATGCCAATGGGCGTGTTAAGTAGATCCAAATAAGAAGAGAGCTAAAACTTTTAAAAAGAAAACAACTTAGTGCATGCGAGTTATGAGAAACTGGGGAATTGAGCTTTTGCTCTTCTCTGTTGAGAGGTAGACATAACATGAGACAGCTGCCTTCCAGCAGAGAGGGAAGAAGCTGCTTCCTTCCAGTATAGCCTCACTGGTCAGAGACAAGTGGTCTCAGTTTAAACAAGAAAGCGGATTGGAGGACTGAGAAATAACATTCCTTGCCTAGTTTCTTTTAAAAGAAATTCAACATAATACAAATGAGCTGGTTTTGCCCAAACTCAGTCAGATCTGGATGACCTAATGTAAATATCAGAAAACCAGGTAGCAGCCGTGGTGGTGGTGGTGGCTCACAGAGGAGCATTGTGCTTTGGAGAAGCCTGCTTGAAGCAATTCAGTAAAAGCGAATTGACCTTAGGATGGAAAAATCAATTTTTACAGAATTATTGGGTGTGATCTCATGACTGTACTGAATAACCCAAATTCCAACAATAGGTAATGCTTTTAAACACGTTACCAGGTTTTTTGTCATGCATACATTGCCAAAATAATCCCTTTGCATATGTAGGAAATAGTGAAACTTCACTTCTGGTAAGCGCTTATGAGAGACTTCTACAAGCAAGAAATCTTTTAATTTATATTCTTAAGAGGTTTGCATTAAGGCCTGCCCCTACCAGCAATCACCAGTACACTGACAATCTCCAAGTCTCTATTGCTAATGAGGAGGAAAATTGCTGGGGTAGACAGAAACTAAATATAAATAGGATTTTTTTGTGTGCTCGTTTTTCCTCTGAGAACACCCTGCAGCAGAGCGTGCTCAAGACATGTGGGATACAGGAGGTTTAACCCTACAGAATTTTTGCTATGAGGGCTGTGGTGAAGAGAGCCCTTTTGCGTTTCCACACCGACAGCAAATGCAAAAGTGCTCTCTTTAGCACAAGACATCATAGAAGAGACAAACAGGGACTGAAGCCTTCATGGAAATAAGAGAGCCAGGTGAACAAGGCAGCGTGTTTTTAAGGATGAGTGTATTTTTAAGGATAACACCATTCCAGAGCAAGCTCTGTCAAGTTCTGCTCCTGGAACAGAGTGATGCAGAATCTCACTGCAGCCTCATGTCGCCTCTCTCCTGCGTCATTTTCCCCAGCAAGCCCAGGACCATCTGCACAGCAGATGCTAAGTCTTCATCCCACAGAGGAGCCAGCAGGGATGGGCTGTGCCAAAGCACAGTGCTGCAAGAGGAGGCTGGCATAGGGCACAGAGAGGGCAACCTCCAAGCAATTGGGAGCCAGAGGAATCCTTGGTAGTTTAGCAGCATCCAGGGTATCATTAGAAGGATCCTAGTTCAAAATCCCAGGAGTCGGTATCTGTCTTTTCAGGGACTTCTTAGCCTTCTCAGTATTCGATTTGATAACTTGGAGTGACAAAGAAAAATCTCCTGGGCATAATATAATTCCTTAAAATTATCTGGAATATCTAGCTTCCTCATGGATTGCTAATGAGCACACTTATCCCCTAGAAAACACCAGGGAATGACGATTTCCGTGTTCAGGAGTCGAATGTTCACTTTCATGGGTCATTAGAGATGGATAGCTCTAAAGGTAGTCTAAATCTTCAAACTTCCCTGTCTTCTAGCAAGCGGAGAAAATCAGAAAGACAAAGAGAAAGGAAATAATGAACATTTGCAAGGCCACTAATGAGCTATTGCAGGTCATTACTTTTATTTCCAATAGGAATTTAAATTACAAACTGTTTTGAGAGTCACTTGCATTAGGCATTTACTTCTAAATGAATATGACTGCAATTTTTAAAAGCTGGTGTACGGGATGGTAGAGAGGCCATAAAAAAACCCTCATGTCACATATTGAATTGTGTGTACACATAATGACTGTATTATTTCTAGGGAATTAACTTTTTTTTCCCTCTCCCTAACTTTCCAGACTCTGAATCATTTTCTAATAGCATCTCAACAGGCAATAGCATTAAAAATATGCTAGATGTTAGCATCTGGGCCAGGAAAAGCACGACGATCTTATATAGAGGATCTAACCAGGGCATTCATCCAAGACTGCCATCCATCTTTCCATTCTCTGTGGAGTCTCTCCCGCTTCGGGGTACACAGATTGAGCAAGTCCTTGGAATAATGGCATTTAAATGAGGTAGAGCTTACCTGACAATGTTTCCTTGCCAGGTAGGTTGCAGGTCCCACAGAACTGATACCCAAACTGCAGTTGCCTTCCTCTCAGCCATGGTAATTTGAATTGAGAAGTCACTTCAGTATGTGGAGGCAGATTAAAAACACCAATCTCATTCCATCAAAGAGAAAAGAGAACCCCAAAGCCCCAGGCATCGTGATTTTTGACACCTGATTTTCATTCCACAGTGGAACAAAAATGAAGCCTTTCAACAATTCTTAGGAAAACTTTCAAGGGAGATAGACAAGCCAGAGTAGTGAACTTGCTGGGTGGGTAAGAGCAGCAAACTGGAACAGCAACATAGGGAGAATTTGAAAAAGGGCCTGACTCCATGTCTTTGTATTTGCTACAGAAGATTCACTTTCAAGATCCTCCCCTAAATTAAACAAGTCTTATTAGAATTATAAGCAGTCTGATCAGCAAAACATATTGTCTTCCAGTTTTTGATAAAATGGTGGCTTCTTTAATAGATAGATATTTACTTTTTTTTTTTTTTTGGCTGATTTTAATCCTAGGGACCGCAGGGAATAAAATAAAATCTTGGTTTTACCAACAGGAAATTCATTGCCTAGATTGAGGTTGTTCATTTATTCTCTTCTTATTTATCACAGCAGAACAGATGAGGTCACACTGGGAAAAGTGAAGACCTGAATGAAAAATACCTGTGCATTTCCAGTACATATACTTGTCCTGAGGTATCCCGGGTAGTTAAAAATTGATCAGCCAGCTGCACAGGGTATCATATTTGGATGTTAGAGCGCTCAAAGTCTTACTTCAGTAGTGCAGACTGTCAGGAAAAGTGTTAAGAAACTCTAGCTGTCTTTTGAAGGCTTAAAACTGTCAAAGGCAATACAAAAAGAGAAAAAAAGAAAAGGCATTTTAAAGAAATTACCTTATTCACTTGTTATAGCTTAGGAATTTTTGTCTGCAGAGAATGAAACAAATTACTCTAGTACACTTCCAGCAGGTCGAATATGCAGCAGTTCAGCCCCTTCTGTTTGGGATAGATTTGAGTAAAGGAGCTAAACTGAAGTTTTGTTCAAAACTTAAAACAAGAGCTTTAATGCTTGGAAATACTTTGATTTCTTATTCAGATATGCAGAATGTGGCAAGAACAATGGACAGGACCTCTTTGGACACTGTGCCCAGTCTCTTTATACTGCAGGTACATATCGCATCATCTTATCATCGTGTGAAAAAAGCTTCACCTTAAAATAAGGCTGTATGCTTCAGTGGCTCCAGAAGAGCATCTCACCGATGGTTAAAAGCTTTCTCATTTCCGCCCTCACTGTATTCACAGGCAAGTTCTGACTTTGCTGGAAGTGGCATTTCATAATGCAGACTCCAAGATGGCTCACAGCAACTTGGCTAACAGCCTGGATGACAGCTTCATCTGATGCCTGTTGATGTTCTCCCCAGCCTGACGTCTTCCTTTTCATTTGCAACCTCTTCTTGCAGTAACATGGACCAAATGTTGCTTTACATTACTTGCATTACAGGGGTCCCTGGAATTTCCAGCCAACTTGAGAACATGCAGGACACTTCTTGTGCAGGAGATTTTGTGATCTAAATAGAGGAGGAAAAAACAAAGGGACAGAAAGTAATGAAAATATTGAACAAACATAAAACTTATCCTCCAACTTTTTCAGTCCAATTGCATGCCTCCTCAGGCCTCACTATTTCTTCCAGGCAAAGGTCATTGTCCTGTTTTCTAGAAAAGTCAAAGATGTTCTCTGAGGACTTGTCTACCTTCAGATATTTAAAGATTAGTGCAATTATTTTATTATATAATCCTTTCTCTGAGTAAGCAGGCAAATGGTTCCCTACATGGAACATGTCAGAGAGTATTGCTACTGCAGTCCAGAAAATCTACTCTAGCAAAAAGGCCAAAATTTTCAGCTCTAGTTTCCTGCTTGTCCCTAAAGGGCCATGCAGAATTGTTTGTCTGTTAGCCAAGCTGTATCCAATTTCCACCAACTGTTCTAAAGAAATACTTGTTTCCTTGAAAAACCACTTAAAAAGCCCATATAACATCAAGATGCCGTTTCTTTTTCTAACATGGACATCCCACTCATGCCAATCAACTCATCTTACGTCAACCAGAAATTCTCTGGCAATCATTCAATCTGCAGGGAGACATGATGAAACATGTGAACTTGGAAAATGTATTTCTATCAGTTACAGGGCTTCCTTTATTATTTGTATGTCTGTTTGAATGACCCCATGAATACATCATTCCTTCTGGCAACCATGTAGCATCACAGCATCTCACTGCAACACCACTGTGCCTTGGCATCACACTGGTTCAAAGTGATAAAATAACAATTTTAACCTGCCATAAAAATTTGGCCTACTTGCAACGCAGCAAAGTGTAGATCAATCTACCTCAACTAATCATCAACCGGCAAGTTCTAACCAGGACAACAGGATAAGGAAGGAAAGAACAAAAGATTAATCAAAACACTGAGTAGTGGGGTTCTTGTAGGTTATTGTCAAAAATCAATATAGATTCCCCCTGGAGAAAAAGTCAGTCCTGGAAAAGAGTGAGGGTACTGGGAGATCAGAAGAAAATCCAGCAGAAGGTTTAGAAGTCCCCATACCGGCTGGCCCGCACAAAGGCACTTGTTGACAACATGAATGCAGCTCCGCTCTCACTTCCTGTAAACTGCACAACCATCAAAGCCTGGATGGGCTTTGAGCTACCCTGCCGAACGAACCTGGCGTGGTTTGGAGATCTGATATGCAAGTGCAGCTGCAGTTTTATCGCCGATCCAAATATAAACATCTCGCTACAGCCCTGTCTGTTGTATGTGCTACCAGTCAGGCTGGGAGTGCTCCGAAGGCAACATGCATTTAGCTGAGCACAATTTTACACCCAGTGTAGGGACACCTCTGTGTTTCTAATAACTCTGGCTGCTTACGGAAAGTAATTTCTGTGTTTAGTTTAGACTCGGGAAATGCCTAACCAAGACAGCATGGTTTTTATTATTATTATTGTTTTAAGCAAAAGACAAAACAAGTGGGGACAAAAGTTAAAGCTGTTGTGACTGAATGGTGTTTATTTTAATTCCAAAGGAAAAAGATTTACTTCCAAGGCTTGAGTATTTGCAATGTCCTTATTAGAGTGCATAAAAACACAAGTGAGAAGAAAAAACACCTGTAATGGACAGATGGGGCTATCCAGATGTTTCAGGACTATCATAGAATTGCTGTCTGAGTGTGATCACTAAAGCCACTAAGGTATGAAGCAGAGCAGTGCCCATTTTCATTACGAGAGACTATATGTAAGCATGCCTGTGTATTGTTATTGCATGTGACATCCTTTACTTACTGGTATTTTTGTACCATGACTTTGCTTTCAGCCATGCGGGTTTACCTCAAAACAACCTGTAAAGAGGCTGCTATACAAATTTTTTGAATTACTGAGACTCACAGGAACATCATACATTTGGTTCTGCATTTTGTCAAGAATATTTCTGGGAAAACGTCAATTTTGGTTTGGTATTCTCATCTGAAATCATTCAGTCTCAATATTTCGCAAGAACATTTACACAGAGCTGCTTTGAGAAAAGGAAGACTGGAAACAAGCAATAGAAACTTCATTTTGGCTTTAATTAAACATATTGTTGCAGATCCAGGGGTATTAAAACAATCCACTGCAGATGGACTTGTGCTTATGTATTCAATCACAGGTTCCCTCAAAATGAAATATTTCACTGGGAAGTAGCTCATAACTACTTATTGCTGCACCACAGGGCACACCAGACAGTAAGACAAAACTCTGTTAAAAACATTTTCTAAGGTTTTCACTTTGGGAGTAAAGTACAGTACTAATGTTCTTATATTTGTTTTGCATAAATAGAAAGACTGGAATCTTCTCCCTAGAAATGTCTTAAAGCAGGGGTGAGACTCTTTGCACAACCTCTTAAGAATGCTGTTCATGCTGCTGTCAAGGAGGGGAGGAAAGGAAAAAAATATTTTGAACAACTTTTTGCACCTTCCTGCATGCAAACTGTGCAGGGCATGTACAGTTGGAAAGTAGAACAAAACTCTACAGCCATGTAGTAAGGATCATCTCATTGGTGGCTCTCTGCTAACCAGCTGTTACAGGAGGAAAATGTTGATTCTCGTGGGTTCTTGGATGGTTATTTACAGGATTTATCTCCCAACCAAGGAATCCCATAAGAAAACATTGCTTGATCAAATAACCGGTATCTAACTCCTAGAATTCCTCTCCAATTTTAGTTTTCATTAGCAGTGTGGAAGACAGAAGATACCAACCATGGGCCTTGTTCACAGATTTTTCTGCAATTAAATTACCTGCATCCACAAAGAGGACCTCCTGGAGCAAACATTTGTGTAAAGACATATGGCATGTTTCACTTTAAACTGTCGCTTACGAATTTGGGTAACTGGCCCAAAGTGAAATAAATGGCTCTTATACCAAAGTACAGTAGAGCAGCCATAGATGAGTGGGTAAGACTGGAGTAAGAGACTGGTTTGGTCACGTTGAGGTTTGCTCCACAGCGATGGTCCAAAGAGAAGGCCAGAACAAGAGATCTGGAAGGTTATTGTACCAGAAGTAATTTTAGCAGATAGGAGTAGCCAAACCAAGTCTTTCAACCAGGAGGAACTGTTGGATGGAGTGACTGGAGAAACAACCGTGGATCCATAAAACAAAGGGATTACATTCTCTCTCCTTTTGGAGAGAGACTGGCCAGCTGATGTGATTTTGCATGTTCACTGTCATCTCAAGTGCATGTGGAGTGCAGTCAGAGGCAGGGGGGAGTCAAACAAAAGCCCTATGAAGAAAAATCTGGAGTAAAAATAGCATGAAAGCCCCGTTCTGCAAGCATGTAGCCAGATGTGGCAATGCAACCTCTCCAGAAATAGTGTGGGTCTCAGATGGTGCTTATGTGTCCACCTCTGTTTATATTGATGCTGCATTATCGTTATTACTGCATACTAACATGTCCACTGCACA
The DNA here is from genome assembly GCF_000703405.1 of Apaloderma vittatum. Taxonomy (NCBI): domain Eukaryota; kingdom Metazoa; phylum Chordata; class Aves; order Trogoniformes; family Trogonidae; genus Apaloderma; species Apaloderma vittatum. The sequence goes on along the minus strand of NW_009728948.1, from coordinate 143,581 downwards.
TGTAGAGGAGACATCACTGAGCTATAGGGCAAAGCTGAGTTATTACATTAATACATCACCCATTTCCAACTGCTTCACCATCTCCTCCCTCCTGAATACTCTCAGCCTTTCAAACAGCTCTATATATTATAAAAATCTTAAATTGCTTCAGAGGGAGGAAACCAGCAGGGTTCTATAAAACCTGAATAAGGCAGTATAGAAAATATTCTGACAATAAGCTGGCTCCATTTTTCTTTTCCAGCAGCGCAAATCCAGAGTGACACCAGTGTGGTTACACTGCTGCTCTAATAGAAGACAACACCACAGGTCAAATGCAAGATCCATAGAATAAAATTGTCTCCAACTTAATACCTCTTGTAAAGCTATTAACCCTCATTAGGGTCACTATAGATCCTTAGCACTAGTATCTCATTCATTTATCGATCTATGTCTTAAAACAAGTTTTTGTCACCGTTATTGGTGTTCAGAGGTTACTCCAGAACATCTCTGTCAATAAAGAACTACCTTATTTTTCCAGCCTAAATGAATCACTAGCTCTTTTGTGTGGTTTCTAGCACTCACAGCTTCTCCGTGGGACAGGACCACGAGTTTTGCTATTGCTGTCACACCTGCACCACAGAGACTTCCTGAACACACTCAGCAAGAAGGCATCTTTTTTCCTTGTAGGGTGTCCTCACCTCCCGTGGCTTCCCTTTCACACCCATCAGGTGAATAAGACTGGAAAATTGCTCCCTTCTCATCTAGACACAGGCATACCCACAAGAGTCATGGCTACTTCTTACCTTCCTAAATAACTGGTTGCTGTTGAAGGGTTCAGGTTGTTCACAGCGGTTCTGTGAATAAACAGCATTGAGTTAATATATTTACACTACAAACACAAAAGGGGCTGTTTTTTGCATGCATGCGGGAACTTTCCATTGATCCGTTTCTTTGACTGAATTCAATACTACCTTCAGACTCTTAGATCTGCTTTGAACATTCAAGCCACTTTTGATACACATCCTAAATTCCCTTCTCCTCTGGATCAGCATAAGCTCCCAAGAATCCAAAATTGTGCCTATCCCCTTCCCTCATTGATCAGACTAATATTTTACACTTCAAAAGTCAAATAAGAAACATCCTCAGGTATCATTATCACTGCATTTTCTTCATACAAAATCTCTCCTCCATCCGTTTTTTAAAAAGTTCTTTTATCTGCTTTTAACAGACAAGAATGCAAACAGAGAGAAAGTACAATTCAGGTCTCTGTTCTCATGCCAGTCTGACTTATGCCAGTTTTAAAGCACTGGTCACTGCTTCAAGGTTACATGGCTGAAATCCTGTGACCAGAACCATGAGTAACTTACTCAGCAAAGCAAGCAAAAAAACCTGCTTGCTTTGCTCAAATATGCAGCGCTGAATATTTTTTTTCTCTTGCTTTATATCAGCCTACGAACATCTATATAGCTTACCTGATTTAATTTACAAGCACATATAGCAGCAATAGCAGAGCACTAAGATAAGCCCACAATTTTAATAAAAAGCAAATCTAACAGAGAATGTGATTAAGTATCCAGTGTTTTGTCGCACAGCAGGAAAGAAAATTGAATAGTAAGGATTTTGCATCTGAAATATATTGGTAATTTAAAAGTCTTTGGGATTTGATGGCTCGGCAAGTTTGTGCATAATTCACCTCAGTTTGGCAGTTCCAGTACAGTCTGAAATTAAAGAAGGCATCCTATGAGAAACTAAGATTTTGTGACTTCTGACTCTGTTTAGACATAAAGCAAGTTAAATGCCCTTCAGCGATGCCATCCTACAGTTAAACCATGCTGCTTACCCGCAGTGCTATGTGAATAAAACCTGGTTTCACAAGTTCTAATAAATCAGTTTTATACAGGTGAATTCTGTCCCCGATACCTTTGATATGCAGAATTTGTACATAGCAGAAGGGAAGTCTGGCAGTGATTTTTTTATTGCTCAAGGTCTGATCTCAATGCAAAAAGCAAAGTCTTCAGATTAGAAAAATGTATTTGCTTCTGGGAAATATTCTACATGCATGAACATGTTAGGAAGACAACTTATCCTAGTGCTGGATTCTGATCTCTATCTGTGGCAATTTGTTCAGAAGCAGAAAAAGGAGGGAGAGACTGGAGATGATCTGGGTAAGAGGCTTAGGACTTACTGAGGCAACTTCAAGTGACTAAACTCTGCCTGTTTGCCCAAGCTCTGAAAAGCTCTGCCCAACAAACTAACCAGTCAACAGCAAGAACTGGCTAAAATATCAGACATAAATTGGAGATAATGGATAACTCACTTGTCGAGCTATTGCTGATGCAGCAGAGAATTACATGGTTTCTGTGTGGGGAATAACCTGGGCTTTATAGGAGTTGTAGATTTTGCTACAGTCACTAAATTTTCAAAGTGTCCATGTGAACTCAGTCTGGTTTTTATGGAAAACTGAAAGCTCATCTGGCTGTCGGTCAAAGCTAGCTAGCTCTGAAGAGCAGGAAACCGAGCTTCCTCCAGTTCTCAAAGCTAATCACCAGCCAGGTCTCACCTTTCTCTTTTGTGACTGCCATCTCTATGCTGCTTTCCTTTTATTTTCCTTTTCTCTCCTTTCGTTTTCCATTTTCTCTCCTGCTGGCCCGTGCCCCTGGGCTGTCTGCAGAGTGCTCTGAGCGCTGCCACACTCTCCCCTCTCCATCCCAAAGTCCTCATGTCCTCACCCAAGATCCCTGGCCTCGGTCAGCTCAAACCTCTTCCCATCTCCCTACTTTCATAACTTGTCCCACTTCTGCATAGGCAAGAGACCCACAGAGGCCATTCTGCAGATAATCCGTCAGAAATCACAACCCACTTAATCGAAGGGCAGCACATAGCAGAGCGTTACTGTCTTCTCATTTTAACGTATAATCAAAACTAGAGCAGAAGAGAGTTCAAATTAAGATTTCCAAATATAGGTTCATGCCAGGTTTCTACCAGGTGATTCCTGAAGGTTGATTTAATCAGGAGCAACAAGCTTTTAAGGACCCAGTCAACCTTTCTTAAGTGATACAAAATAAACAGGGCCAAAGCTTTCACATTAATCTGAAACAGAACCTATAAGCTTTATGAAAGTTGACATCTGCGTATGAGAAAATTACACATGGGTGATCAAAGTTTCTCTCTGACAGCATCTACTTCCACCCACATAGATCTGGGGATTTTACGTTTGCCAACAGACACACATACCTCATACATACTGGGTGAACTTCTCCAGGCTTGTCCTGAAAACACACTCCATAGACTCCAGCTCCTGCCTCCAGCTGCTGAATGAATTGAGAACTAGGGTTTGGTAAGGGGACCCCTCACAGTTGCTTCATGACAGTGTCCCTGAAAGCATCCACGGGGTCAGAGCTATGCTGAAGGTTGCAAAAGCGCTCGAGGTGCAAATACTGCAGTCCCCAGCAGTTCACCTCCTCCAGCAACAAGCTACAACTGTTGCCTGCAGAGGTTTATATTCACCAAACAGTGGCTAACTACCCTTAATTGCTGCCAGGCTCCCAATGCCAATGATGATATCTAAGAGACTAAACCCTTGCAGCCAGGAATTATAGCTGATTTCCTTACCCTGGAGACAATTAACTCCCATTAGCTGAGGAGGATCTCAGCGAACAGGCAAGTTGAAAGGGAGGTTAAGAAAGGTTGCCTCTCGTTGATGGGATTCACCTGCTTCCCACGGAATGGTGCCCTACCAGTCAGATCCAGAGTTCATTCCAATTTCCTAGCGTGGCAGAAAGATAAATGAAGGAAAGCAGCTGTACCAATCTAGCTCCTCCTGAGCAGAAACCACTTGACATTCTGGCATCCTGACCCTATATTCTGAACAGCCTTAGGAAGCACACACATTATCTGAGAGATCTCCCAATACCTGGCCATCCTCAGGCACGAGATGAAGCACACTGAAAATGGTCTTTCCAAAGTTTTCACAGAAGTTTTGATATATATATGTGCTACAACTGGCAAAGCTGCTTCATCTGCCTTTGGTATCACTAGATCTGGACTTACTGCCAGCACTACTCTTAGTTCTTAAACCAAGATCTTGAGGGAGAAATAGAAGGGGAGAACTGTGTGTTTGGCGGGGAGCATAACAGTATCTCCTGTCAAATCCACCTCACGTGCGAGCGTGTAACTTCAGAGAAGTTTGTTGCCTCATGCTGTGAGCCTGCATCTCAGCTTTTGGCAGAGGAACAAAACCCTGGAAGCAGTCTGGAGGCATTCACGTGTTTGCTGCTTGCTTTGGCTACTGTCGAAGCAGCCCAAGCCCTGCGTGCTCTTTATAAAAACAGGTTTGCAAGGCATTTTTCTGAAAATTATCACAATGAAAATACCTGCCGTTTAGATTCTTCCACTCCTTCATTTAAAAAAAAATATTAAAAAGCTGATTTTCAAATTGTTCAAATGACAATGGCAACCTTATCCATAAGAAAATCAAACCAACCAGCTAAAATGGGTCTTTCAGACTACCCTCTGTATGCCTTGCTTTTTATTCACACCAGCATATATTCTCTCCTGTGTGATCTCACTAGGATATAAAATATATTCAGACTCTGACTCTTATCTAAGGAGGGTATGAAAGCCTTTTCAGAGCTCTCCTAAGGCAATACATTTGACCCTGCATTCCCCAGGAGGAGTGCAGCACTGTGCAACACACCTGAACCAGCATGAAGGTGACATCTCCTCTTCCAGAAGTCACAAGGCAGCTGCAGATGTCTACGGGACATCAATCTGCTTCTGATGCTAATTTAGTAGCCTATATTGATTGCTCTGCTGCCTTGGCTATGCAGCTTCTGGTGTAGTTTGAAGTTTTATATTGTCTTTTGGTGCCATGCAGAATACATTTTATTTTGGCTTTCTGAAGTGCCTGTACAGCAAATGAAGCTGTGAGCAGCTGCATAAGTAGCCCTGCTCTGACACGGGGTTTGGACTAGATGATCTTTCGAGGTCCCTTCCAACCCCTGATATTCTGTGATTCTGTGATACCCTCCGTACCTGACACTGCAACCCCATGTTTTCCCTTGGCAGTTTCAGAGTAGGATTTTAATCATGAACCAAATTATGACATGAACAGCAAGCAAGTTGCTCAACATAGCTGTCCTGAGAGGGACACAAGGAAGGAAGCAAACCAAGAGTAGGTCACTTCGGAGACCTCCATCATCATTAAAATCACTTTACACCTGAAGTGACAGGAGTAAAATTTTCCTAAGGGTATTCCCCCAGTAAATGGATCAGAAAGAGCTGTTGAAATTTGCCCATGAGTCTAAGTCCAGTTGCTCTCAACCCTACTTGTTCCTGCAACACTGCAAGTTTCCTCCAGTTTCCGCTGGCTCAATCTCCCTCCCCGTGTTGTATGAAGATGTGAAGCATGGCATAAAAGGGCAAACAAGCTAAATTTGATTGCTCTGGGTCCTTGCTTATAGTCTGATTGAAATATGAGGTATTATCTACTTTTCCTTCACAATGGAAGAGCCTCAAACCGCTAGCTCTGAAATGAAACCCCTCTGAGGCTCCCTGGTAATGCTCTTCAGCAAGTATTTCACAATCAAACTGAGTCTTGGTATTTCTGCAAGATGCCAGAATCCTGCCAGCAGATCTGAATGACTGGCTCATTTGGGCAAGTCCTTCGGCCTCTGTTTCCCCTTCCTAATAAAATAAGGATAAAAATTAAACCTCAGTAGACTGAAGTTCTTTTCCCAGTTCCAAACATTTTCCTCAGGTTTTTTTAATGCCCTTCAAGATATAAGAAGGAGAATGTTTGATTTTTTTTTCCACTGATGCCATTCTCATCTGTTGTTCATCACAAACAGACTGGAGGATTTATTTTTTTTTAATATGGATGTGTGTCTTATCTTTACATGTAGAAAGTTAAGGCAGAAAAATATGGAAAATAAAAGAATGGAATGGAATGGAATGGAATGGAATGGAGTGGAATGGAATGAATATAAAGGGTAAAATGTCACATGAAGTACATGTTGTTAAGAAAAATGCTGAGAGGACCTAACCCAGCCTTGGGATAATGATATGTATTAGAAAAAAATAAAGTGGCTTCTGCAAGAAGAATACAATAAGGAATGCTCTAGGACTTTTTATAATGTAACAGCTGTTTAGGAAAGGGAACTGGAAGATGCCCCTGAATGAAACAAGTGGGAGACTATTAAAGGGACACATAAGAGACAGAGTTTTAATTTAAGAAGATCGTCAACTGATGATGACCACTGGACCTTCAGCTGCACACTCTCTTGGTTTTACCTCTCTCTGGAAGGCAGAAATTAGGCCAGCAAGAGAGAATGGATCGGAGAGGTGGACTTCAAAACATGCAGCAGAAAGAAAGAGCAATGTCACATTAAATAAAACCAAAATCAGAACTGCAACAACCAGAAGACCGTCTTTGTTTTCGCCAAACCTGTTGAAGCTGTGGTATGTTTTACACATTAACCTCTCCATGCCATGAGCAGCACAGGGCCAGACAATACGGAGGTGATAGGTCACTGAAAGCAATAAAGCACTGCTTTATTGATGTCTGTGCTCCTAAAAATGCAACCCCAAATTCTTTCCAGATATTCAGCTGGATGATGGAAGTTTTATTTGTGGGTTAAACCGTAGAGCAAACTGCAGCCCTTATGCCCTCTTAAATCATGCAGCCTCCTTGGAATGACTAAAATTCCCTCTGAGTTGCATTACACAGTTTGTAAATGACTGGAAGGCATAAACCACTAATGCATGTAATTTTTCTTTTCCCTCCTGCCATTTCTCCAGCTTTCCCACACAGATTGCTGCTTTCTCCCAACCACTTCAAGAACAGGATATATTTCTGCCTCAGACTCTATGCACTATCTCTCCTGATCCAGGGAGTCAGATTACACTGAGATTCAAAACATACTTCCTCGCTGAACGAATCAGACATTCATTTTTTTGCCTACAAGAACATATCTGCTTGCAAACCAGGTGTGGTCACCTCCAGAATTTCCTACAGGGAGAAGTCGAAGGCCTTGGAGAGAAGTTATTGATCTTCACAGCCTGACTCTAGCCAAGAGAAAATCTTCCTTGATGCACAAGCAGAGCACAGTACTGAGGTCTGCTGGAGACAGAGCTGGACCAATTTCCCACATTTCTTTTGAACAGACCCTTGGACGAGGGTTTTTTCACAAAGTTGGCTCTGTCTCCTTCTGCTGTCTTCTGCAGGTTCCGTCTGTCCAGCGCGGGAGGTTTCCTTCTCCAGGAGACACTTGTTCAGCCACAACAAACATGCTCAGTTCTGCTCCTCATCATTTCTGCCAGATTAAGTTTGCATGACATCTAGCACTGATTCTCAAAGATAATTTTCACATGCAGCAAGCTTCTCTGCTCTATGAATACTCTTGAGTTAATAGCAGATCCAGAAGGTGCTTGTTTCTGTACCTTCTTTTCAAAGCAAGGCACTCAAAAGCCCCAAATACCAGAGCCAAGGAGATCTGGGACACTTCACTTTTAATTTTCTGTCTCTTCCAGCTCACTCTGTATTAAAAGTAGATTGCTTGGGTTTGAGCAGTTGGTTTAATTTTTCACACAAGCTATACCTGGAGCTCTCTCAAAAACATTTTTGCAGTCGTCCTGAGGAGAAGCTGAGCATGAGCTCAGTCATTACTTCTCATCCTCACTTAACACAAACACCGACACATCTCAGATATGTCTGTGTCTAAAGCCTTCTCTATTTGTCACCAAACCCATACTTCCTTGCAAGAGTTTTTCCATGTCTACCACACTAAAGTCACTCCTGTCTTTGAATAGCACAGCTAATAATTCTGGTATAAAATACCTACAGTAAAGAGCAAAGGCAGAAAAAAATCCACTCTCTGCTCAGTTTTATACTCAGAGTGATGGCAACAATAAACCAACAATTTTGTTATACATCGGTGTAACACTACAGCTGTCTCAGACACTTACCCTTGCAATTTAAAACTTCACTTATGTTCTGTTCCAGGCTTAATGTCCAGAAACCTTTGCAACGAGAAATGAACTTTTCTTGACTTGTCGTGGTGTTTACCTCTGCAAGGCTGATGACTATAAGGCTGGCGGCATCTCCAAGAGTTAAAAACAGAGTAATCACTTAGCATACCCAGGCTGAATTCAGATAACAGATATGAAAGGCAGTGTGCTTCTCAAAACTCACATTAGCTAGCTGTAACTGCTTCCATGTGTGAAACCGATTCAGAAATGTTAAAAAAACAGGAAAGTTCAGGCTGCTTCTAGCTGGGACAGAAATACACAATTTTGTCACAGTCTTCTGAAACAAAGACAATACTGAAGGTGAGGGAGAAAAGCAAATGTCACCCGAGATTTCTGATGTTGATGGAGCTTTGTGCAAATGTAGCTCTATGAAGCTTGCAGGAGGTTGTTTTCACCATCTCTTTGTTTGCTCCTGAAGGTTTTTGTCCATTTTCCCAAGGCCAGTGACCTATAACCAGACATGATAGTGTTGGGGTTTGAACCCTTACAGGCGCTCCTGCAGGATTTTGATTTCATTCACTCAGAAGGCACTGCAGCTCCTTCCTGGGATTCCACATGTCTTTACTGCCAGCTGACAAATACCTGCATGCTAATGAATTTCTGTGTCTGTTTTTGTACCTGGGACTCTTGTAGTGAATAAATAAACACCAAAGTGGCACAACTTGTTCTGCACAAATTCAGTGAACAGGCCTGAAGTGGTGCTTGCTAACACATCCCCGCTCCTTCATTTCCTCCTTCTTCCTTCTTTAGGACGATTCCTCTCTCATTGGGCTCTCTTTTTTAAAAAACTATTATCCTTACTTTTAAAACAAGTTATTTCTCAATGCTGCCTGTTTCTTTGAACCTCTGATCAGTGCAACTAATCACTTAATTGTGGGCTGGTTGGAGATACCAGGCATTCCAAATGAGCTTTTCCAGGTAGTAGGCAATCAAACCCTGCCAGATTTCCCAACTCCACTCAGCTCTGTGGAGTGAATCCAAGTGGGTTTGGCAAGTCCCACCACCCACGCATGCACACCTACTGGTATTTTATTCGCTGAGCAACATTTTCTTCCCCTCATCGTCCCACCCACCATGGTACCTTGGCCAGGAAGGGAATTTGTAGTTCAGCAGTTCAAAAGAAAACTCATTCATTCTGCACTGAAAACTGTGGCAGGGGCACAGCTGCCCTGTCCTGACTTGTCTGGAGAGATAAAGATGCTCCAGCACTGAGCTCCCATCTGGAGAAGACACGTGGAAGTTCTCCTGCTGTCACCCCAGTGTCTGGTGTTGCAGGGCTTCGGCTTTCTCTTAAGTCTGGAGATGAGTAGGATTCTCTGCCGACATCTGAAGGAGCTTCTTTCTGTCAGGCAGCTGGGAGCCAAGGCATCAGAAAAATCCACCCTCTCAGCTTTTCCAAAGTAACACAATAATATGATGCAAGCTCCATGGCTACACAAGGCTCCAGTGAATAAGATAGAAGAAACTAAATAAAAGCAAAGGCCTTCAGCATTATAAGCCCCTCAAAAGATGTAAGGACCTATTTTTCGTGTTTTATTGCTTCCATGGCTGTTTTCATTCTCCTTGCAAAATGCTCAGTGTCAGGCAATATTAAAAGCACCTGAACAGTAAACTTTCAAAAGGACACAACCAATGCTCTAAACTTTGCTTTCTTCTCTTTTATCTATGCCTAGGAAAAAAAAACCCTGAATGTAAACTCAAGTTAGCATTTCTAGAGAACTGAAAAAAATGTTTTTCTGCCTCCAGACTCCCAGCTGTCTTCCCACAGGAATCAGCTACAAAAATGCATTCCCTGAAGTCCTGCTGACACCATTTGCTGGTTATGGTGCACAGGGATTATCTGACCTGGTAAAGCAGGAGGCAAATGGTGTTTTTCAAAGGAAGCAGGTCAAAGATAGGAAGAAATATCAAATGCTGTATTTCTACACTGATCATCGAAAATAGCAAGGATGTATAGGTAGAAACTATCCTTCCTTCTACCCCTTGAGAATCATCTGTATCTGAGGCAAAGTCAACATTTCAGTTGGTAGGTAGTTAAAAAGCTGCTCAAGGAAAGGTGATGCCCTGGTCCGAACGTCACTTGCACCATTTTGTTCAGGAGGTTCTGGTGTTGCTTTAAGACCAGACATATCCTGTGTGAAACAAATACAAGAAAGCTAAGTCCTGCATTCTACCATCTCCTTAATTCTGGCTTGGAAAAAAAAAAACGCAACTGAAACTAAGCAAAGATGCTAATTCAACTTTGTTGTTAAATGTGATGCCTATTTAGCTCTCAGTGTTGTGCTGATCCATTGCTGCTCCCTCCTAAGGGCTCTCTCCCACAGCTTCTTTATGAGCCTATGGGATAAAGAGAGGCCCAGGGACAGTGACAATTCCAACTGAAGCAATCTTGTGTTTCTTACATCCTCATCTTACCTCCCGCCTTATCTGTAGTTAATATCTGTAAAACGCTTTGAACTTTGTTTTTTTTCTTATCTCAGCCATGGTGCAGCCCCTGGATGCAATGACTTGAAACAGTCTCCTGGAGGGATCTAGGCTGGCAAATGGAACAAATCTCCACCTGCTTATCATTTATGTTTTGCAGTATTAAACATGATTGGAGTCAAGCACTTCTTGTAGGCTTTAATATTAATGTGGTTTATTTTGGTCAACAGGATAAGTCTATTCAGTTCTGGTTCAGATCAAGCTGTGATTTTCTGAAGTTACTGACCAAGTTTCTCTCAACAGCTTGCTTCTGCAATGGCTTGGGTGATAAGTACATGCTTGTGAAATACGAGAAACTTCAGGGAGATGTAAGGAAGGGTTTATGAACCAAACCAGTCCGAGGCAGTGGTGTTCTTAGCAGTGTCAAAATATGACCCATGTATCTGGTTTGATTCCTCTGTATGTCTACAGATTGCCTTCCATGGGGAGTATAAAGGTTTTAATTTCTGACAAACAGTTGCACAGAGTAATTTACTAAGGAAAGATCCAAAGTAATTCAGCACCAGCCACTTTCTTAACTTTTTTTATATTTTATTTCTACTATCTCTAATTACAGGCATGAAATCCAGGTAATAAGTGGGTTACATTTTCTGCTAAGAAAATGATGTCTATAATTATAGGCACATGTTCAATTGAGATATTGTGGCATCCAGTGCTTCCACAAAGATGATAATTGTCAACCTTTGCACTGTAATTAAGTCTAAATAGGAATCCTAATCATTTTCCAAATGAGCAAACAGTAAGACTATCTTGATTGGCTCTGTTGTAGCAATGAATGAAACTGATTTACTCTATGAGTTAATTAAGTTTTATGAAAGCCCATGCCCCCCTCTCCTCAAAACCCACACTGTCAGCAAATGCTTGAGCTAATTAGTTCTGTATTGTTTTAATGCTGTGTGATAATATTACCTGCATTATCCTATTAGGAGCCCTGGTTTTCTGCAACCTTGATTTCAATTTGCTTGGAGCAACTACTCTGCCTTTGATTCACCTGTTTCATGGGTTCATGGCCTTCTTTTCCCTTTGAGGCTTATTCGGGAACAAAAGAAGATGCTATGCAGTTTGGTGCTCAGCTTTCCTTACAAATGCTCTTTATGCCTAACTGTGACCTAGCAGGCTCAGTGTAAGTGATCTTGACTCACAGGCTTTCTTTTTGCTGCTGTTCATGTGGGATACTTTTTCCTATCAAATGCCAGTCCAGCAGGGCTCTGCTAAGCATGGTCCGCATCGGGAGGTTGTGTGGATTGCTGGATGCCGTGGAGCATCCAGGGGTAAACAGCTACACTACACAAGTCAGCCAGAATGAACATGACTTGCTCTTTCCTTCTATTCCCACACTCAACATAATCACCCACTATGGTTAAGGAGACCATTTGAATTCTCAGTTTGACTTGCTCCATTCCTACAAAAATAGCAACTGCATATAACTATGCAGGAGAAGAGTCAGGAAACTCTTCCACATCACTTCACAGTCTGATTTCCCAAGGAAGCCACACATGTGCCCAGGAGACCCAGACATTGGTTCAGGTAGTGGTTTCCAGAGCTGTGGAAGGAGAAGGGGAGAAAAATTTTGGATCCACTCATCAGCCAATACCAGTCAGCACAGGTACTCTACGTCTGTGCAGATACACTGGCTTATTATATATGAAGACCAGGTTTCCCCACTGCTTCTGGTCTCTCTCTGCTTTCCCACTTCAGTTGTTTGCCTAGAACATATTTATTCTTCTTTTCATGAAGGACTTGAGCTGCAAAATAAATGCAGATTAAAATGTTTCCAATGCACTTGACCAAATATAATGATTTGTGCAATTTAGTGGAAAAAATCACAGAGCTGAAAAAAATATATATGCTTCCTGTGGCGAGAGCACCTGAAAGGCAATGAAATTCCATTACCTGAAACAAGCCCATAAACAGCATTACAGAACAGCCACTTGTCAGTGCTGGATGCTATTTGTGGGAAGCCTCTAATTGCAGCTTTCATAAAACGGTTTGACTCTTTTCCAGGCTGATGCATAGTGCATTCCAAGTGGGTGATTTAGAAGCTGCAGAAAGCCAAATGCCCCAGCCGTGGGGGAAAGCTGCCACTTTTGGGCTCCCTAAGGAGAGCTCCCACATTGGTCCCTTCTTGTCAACTGTCTTCTGTGCTGTTCATGTCTCTTCCTCTATCAGGGTGACCATGAAAATTAAGGACCTTGAATGGTAGCACCCATTTTGAGGGGCAGTCTCTGTCTCCAACAGATTTAGCGTTATAGGAAATCCAGGCAGAACAACTAAATTGCAATCCATTTGCCTAAACAGAGACAGTTAATGTCTCTTGAGATGTTACATTTCAGGTTTCATGATACTAGCAGATACAATGCTGGACCTACAGGAGACGTCTGCCCTCCTGGAAGGATGGCTGAGGTCAGGTGGGACACAGTGAGCATCCCAAGTCCTTTGTGAAGACTACAGTTAGGCAACAGTCATGACACAAATAGCTTTCTCGTGACCATGCAATGAGATCATAGCAGAAGAAGGTCTTTCCAGTTTAATGCTTTAGAAAAACACCTTTCTTCCTTATTGCCTTTTTTCTTATGTAATGTGGTCTCCCTCATAGAACAAATAAGGAAAATAATAATTAAAACAAACTTCTCATCTTCATTCTGAATCCAAAACACACATGCTTCACCCCGGCCCTAGGATTGCTTCATATCTTGCCCCGTGAATCTATACAGATGACTCAATGGGACGTGTTTGATTGGCAGGTGGGAAAGCTGGCATGCAGCAGTGTGATTCATCTGTCCTTTCAGAGCACCCAGAGAAGACAATCTGCTGATGTTTGGATAGTTTGCATGTTCTTATCTCAGTGGAACTTGTTCACACAAGCAAGGCTTGATTTTATGTTATCCTAAGCCTTGCCCTATACTTGTCCTAGTAGCTGAAAACAAGTTATTTTAGCCAAAGGCTCCAAAATTCTCACCCTTTTTTTCAATAAAAATAAACTGATCAGTGACTTTTAAAAAGAAAGGAAAAAAAAAAAGGAAGGGAGAAAAACAGAACAGTATTTTCAGTGGCTCATGAGCTGGAAAAACAACATTTTTTTAATGAGGGGAAAAAAATAAAGATTAAGGCCACTCAGCAGCTGAAAAAGCAAGCACTTATTAAAACAAAATATTTAACGTTCACAACCATTCAATGGTTGGAAAAGCATGTTCTAATGACCATGTTTAATAATGTTTAGAGCCACCCAGGGCCTTGAAAAGCAACTAACCTTATAGAACTGCTGATTCTAATAAATAACATGCATGTTGAATCCGTATGTTAGACTCCCTACCACTTCTGCTGAGAAAAGGGTTAAAACCCCAAAGCTCCAAGTACCTCTCCTGTGAATAGAGGGATGTTAGAGATAGGTAACTGGTAGGAGAAGAGAGGATGGACAGGGAGAGAGTGCTGCAGAAAGAAGCTGAGCTCACTGCTATTCTTCCTGGTGGAGAATATCCAGCATCCAGAGGGTCACAGCATTGTCCCTGTATGAGAAACTGGCAAATAAAGACAAGTTTTCTATTGCCAGGCAAAGAGGGGAGATTGCATCACTGCAGACACCATCGGCATCTTCACAAATTGAAGGCACTGGAGATTGTAGCTGGGACAGATAAATGTGTCTCCAAGCACCCTGTAACATAAGAGATTCTTCTTCAGTTTGACAATCTAATGGCTTGTCCTGGGGCAGCATCACAGATTTATTCAAAAGATCATTATGTTAACACAGCTGATATTTCACGTGGAACGATACTGCTTTAGCTGTTTCCTCTTCAGAAACAGCCTATGCATACTGAAAAATGGTTTTAATTTTGCTATATTTAAACCAAAATATACTCAGGGTCTAGTCCTAAGAGATGTGAGGTAATGTGAACTATCCCTCTGAGCCTCAGCCGTGTCTCTGCCTCGATTCTGAAACAGCGCTGCAATTTGTTGTCAGTATTTCACACTCCTATAATTTTCATATGCGGAAAATAAGTGCTTGGGGTCGTCTCGCCTTGTTGACAGGGATTCGGGGAGTCATTCTGAATCTGTGCATTTGGAGCCTTTCCAGAAGCTCAGCACGTTACCTGCAAAGCAAATTGTCTTTGCAAAAATATTTTGCCATTTAAAGCCGCTAAGTGGCAGGGAAAAGCAAGTCCTGAAAATATATGTTGTGCTTAGTGTTGGTTCATAGCTGTACATGCTGAGGGTTCTAAATGTAATGCAGTAACTCCTCTTAGACAAACCAGCTCCTAGGCTGCTTTCCACCCAGCAGAAACAGGAGAAATCAATGAACGTTAATCAAGGTATCAGATAGAAGAGAGATCTATCAACAAATAGAAATAGGACCAGTCTGCCGGCATGGTGCCAGGCATCTGGCCAAGACTTTGTGCAAATAAAGCTACAGTGAAGGCTCCCAGCACAGTGATGAGACGACAATCGACGGCAGTGTTTGAACTCGTGCTTGCAGAAGTCTGTTGTGCCCATCTGACCCTACATTAATAACCAACGCTGAGCTCAGACTGTAATTAAGATGATGACAGGAATTGCTCTGAACATCTGACTTCAGTTGCCTCAAAGGAACTGTCATTTCTTGGGTAAAACTGGAAGCTTTGGCTGTTTAATTTCGGATGACACTCATTTGCAACGTCCCAGCTCATAGCAGTGACTTCCAGCTGAAAGAAGGTCTCCGTGAAGGGCACACACAGACCTGAATGCTTGCAGTGTCATAGCCTCACCCTTCATCCCCAGTGAAATAATTTTCTCTTCAGAGGGAAGACATACTGGTGAGTTATCCCATGCTGAAATACTGGCTTTGTGTTCCCAGCTAAAAGGCACGAGAAGCGTTGATGAAGAGCTGTATCTGTAAAGAGATATCAGGTAATTTGAATCTATCAGCCACTTCAGATGCTGCCCATGGTCAGTAACTGGGGCATTGCCATGGTAGGATTTGGGATTCTGGAGCTTGGAGAAGAGAGACACCAGCAAATCAGCAAACTGTACAGTGATATGGGAGTTGAACGGAGATTTTAGGGTATAACACACTGGATGATCGCAGCAGGGAAACCACACATCTCTCACAGAGTCTGAGACATAATTTACAAAAGTTATAACCACATGCCAGTGTCCTGCCTGGTCCACAGGCGTCCTTTACAGTCGCCCCCAGCCTAGGCTGAATTCTTTCCTCCATGAGGGAGGAGTTTAGCACAGAAGTGCAACACTATGAAAATCTACAGCCCAGCAGGGTTGAGGCAGAGCTTGCACACATCTGAGGTCCTGGAGCTCCTCAGCTCTGCACCTGGAAGAGGCTCCTCGCGACTGCCAGCTCAGCTCTCGGGAGACCTGGAAGGATCCTAAGATAACTTGTCCCAGGACCGATGCAGCAACTCATGGATGCCTGCCAGGTGTCCCACTGCCTCAGGGTGCTCTTCTGCACAACTGGCAGGTTCTCAACTGTCATGACATGCACTGGAAATCCCTCTGCTCCTTCCAGCGCAGTGATTCCCAGCATGTCCATGTCTCCCACTCACCTCCAGTCGTCTGACCTTCTGCCAACAGGTGACATGGGTCTGTCTCTGTGGGCTCTGGCACGCGCCCAGCTGGGCTCCCAGCACAGTGAATATTCAGCATCGTCCTCTGTTAGGAACAAACCCTCAGCTATAAGGGGAGAAAGGGGCCCTTCTCCCTCCTCTGCATTCAGAGACTGTGATTTTAATTGTCTTCTGGCTCCTGCACCCAGCTGAGTTGCCCTCCCCTTACTGCCAGGCCCAAAATTTTGAGGTTTTTCCTAAAAGACCTGAGAACTTTCAATTACCAGCATTGCTTATTTGAAACTTTTTTATTTTTTCCGCATACCGTGAAAACAAGAATCTGGATTTTCCTCCCTCTTCTTTCCCTTATAATTTATTTTGAATTGGAGCTGAGATGGATAATACACTGATATTAAAAGACCAGGCAAGGAGGGCTGCAAAATATAACTCTGGTGAAAGTATAGATTAGTGGGGATCAGCCCAATAGAAGGATCTGGGGCAGGGATGACCCACAAAGGACTGAAGGTAGCAGTTCTACAGGACACATCTGTTGCTGCTCCCAGCGATATTCAAGTATCCTGTAAGAAACTAGTGGTTGCTTCTCATGGTTTTATTTTCTGCAAACATCCTGACAAAATCCTACAGCTTAGCATCCCCCAGCAGCTCCCACCACCTGCTCTTTCTAGCCTCCAGCCCTGGGTTCGTCCAAGCTCTCACAGATACTGTGTAGATGAGAGCAGTCTGCAAGAATCCTGGGGAGGAAGCACATGTCTTTCTGCATAGCTAAATGAAAAATACCCCGGATCCCGTTTCCTCCTCTTAAGATCGTACAAAACACACGTGTTGTTTTCTCCTGAGGAGCTGCAGGGAACTACCTTAAGCCCTATGACAGGTTTGACAACAGCTGCAGCAAGATTAATGATTTAACAACATTAGTATCCTTACTGGTACTAAGTGGTTTTTCATATATTTGCTCTTCCACAGTGGTACTACAGGATATTTACCCGCTGGGAGTGCTATAATTTAAACAATAAAAGGACAAGATTCACCTGTACCAAATTTTCACTCATGATTCCCGATAAATTTACTGGGATTGCTTATGATTTAAAGTGATGCAAACAAAGCAAAAGAGCAACAAAACTCCAGGTCTGAGGCGTAAGGATGGTAAAGTTCAGCAACAAGGAGGGCTGGCAGGGACAGGCAGGTAACAATAATACTCTGCTACATGAGGACACCCCAGCATCCTCTGAATTTCTTCTTCTCCAGGAAACTTTATGGGATGGGAACTATGAGTATATGGTACAAAATACGTTGAGAAGTATGGATCTGATGTCAAGAGCAGCTAAATACAGTAAAGCCTATGGTTAAGAGAAATGGAAAGAAGTGGAGAGATGGGTCTGTCAGTATGAAACCTGCCCTCACCTTAAGCTCCAGGGATAACTAAAAAGGGGGAATGAGGTCTGGCTGTGGTGGGAGATGACTGGAAACCAGTAAGGTTCCCCTTGTTCAGAGGAAGAAGAAAATAACAAAATTAAGTAGGTAATTAATTTACTCACTTCCTAGCACAGTCCTGAAATGTAATTATAACCATTTTTTTTTCTTAGGATTATTATGATTTGTTTCATTGACTTTTTGTTCAATGATTTCTCTTAGAGAAAGAAAGAAGCTCTGTCTGCAGAGCTATGTTGAAATATCCTTATAGTTGGTCTGTCAGCCTTTGCCAGCTGAGCTAAACTGCAGAGAGGGAGTTTTCCCTGACAATGCCATCACCTTTCTTCTTTGCAAAAAAGAATAATAGAGGGTCTAAAATTTGTCAGGAGCTGCTCATGACAATGGCTTTCTCAGCTGCGTTTGTCTTTAAACCATCCCAAAGGTACTTAGCTTCCAGGAGAGATTCACAGTCCAAACTTTTTTGGGAGAGAAAGAAAAAAGGGTGAGGGCAATCTTTCAGGAATTTGGCAACATCTGCTGCCTCACATCTGAAAAAGTCCATGTAAGGCAAGATAGGACAATTGCTCTTTAAAAAATATTCACCAGACATAGCTTGTAGGGCAGCTGTTGAACTGGACACATTTATCACCACTTCTTAATAGTCAAGAGCAGTATGATTGTAGCTTCTGTATCATCATCCCAGTGTCTAATAGGATGAAAGTAATTTGGCTGAAGGGGTTTAGGAGCACAGAGGCCTTTTCTGGTGCTCTCACTCAAATCGGGCTAGTAGCACTGAAATCAACAAGCGTTATAAGTGTTATAGAGTTAACTTTCGGTTGCAACTCATTTTGGGGAGAATTCAAGTTTTGCCCTGAAAAATATTTTTAAAATATCCAGAAAAATAAATTGAGCTATTAGTAAAAGATTTCTGTAAGTTAAAAATATCTAAGTGGCTCTAGTGGCAATAATTCCCGATTTCGGAAACTGGTGTTCATTAAAAAAATGAAGAGGCTCCAAGTTGTTCTAAGGTTAAGCTCAAATTACCAGGAACACAGTGAGAAACTTTAAAGTCTGGGCTTGCAAGGAAGTGGGGAAAATAGTGAGATGCTACTTAAATATAAAGTAAAAGAGTTGAAAATGTGTGAAAAATGTAGTTCTTTGCTTTGTTGAAAAAAGCCAAATGTTTGCAGGGAATGTATCAGGCCTTGTGTTGGGAAATGGAGGCCTCTGACTCTGCAAGTATCGTTACAGCACAACAGAGGTTCACAAGAACACAAGGAGTTAAATCTTCCTTTCCACTGACAGGACTATTTTTTTTCTCCTGCTCTGAGAAATAACCTGGTTAGACTCCTTGGAACAGCTGTTTTCTACCATCCTTGTCATCTGTTTTACAAATTACCTAGATATTAAGTGAATATTTCTTATGATTCCAGCCTGAGAGCATCTGGAATTCTTGAAAACTGCCATCACTTCAGGTTTCCCCTCCACCTCCTTTACATCCTGTCTTCCTCTCTTTGGTGACAAAGCTAGTTTTCCCCCTAACATGCTAATGTTCTTAAACTTAGAGATCTGGCAGGTTCTCAATTCAGAGAGTACAAGCATGCATGCAGAGGAAAGGGTATTCATTACTCTGTGAATCCCAACTATTTAAAAAATCTTGTCCATACAGTAATAATTCCAAGGGAAAGGGCTATCTGATTTAATCAGAAAATGTCTACTGTTGTAAGATAATTCCTCGAAAGTCTTTAGGGAACACATGTTACGTGATCTCTGCCTCTTGCTGAGGAAATTGCTCTCCTTCCTCTTCCATCTGATGGATCTCCATCAGAACAGTCAAATCCATGGCCTAACAGTGGTCAGATGCAGACCACAGGCTTGAAGAGCTCGGTGGTGGAACATTAACCAGTAAATTCATGACCTGAAAGTTAACATCGAACAGCAGGATGGGCAGTGTGAAGGATTCAAAGGAGAGAATGACTGTACACATTAAAGAAATGAAACGTGATGTCCCAGTTCACAGCACGATGCACTTTAAAGAGCTGTGACAACATGATATCTCAAGACTTTAAATGCAGCAAAGGTATTTTCTAATTTTGTAACAAGATATTGCATATTCTCTAATTTGCCACCTGCTGCCTGCATTACTCAATGTACATCCTAAATCAGGCATCTCTCACTATAATTGAACTTAGTTTCCCTCTCTCTGAATCATCAAACATAGCTCTGCTCTCCTTGCAGCAACCTAAACCAACTCATCAGGGGTCAGCGGTGTGTTCTCCTCTGCCATGTGGCAATAGAACAGGACTTGTGACTTCTCATTTGGTTTTCCTACACAGATTCCTCGCTGGAATACACCAGGGACTCACTTTGAGTTTTATTTATCTGCCTTCAGGTCGTTTGTGGTGATTGCTTACTCTTTGTAAAGGTTACAACTGTCAGCACCGTGCTGCTTTGATGTGGCAATCTGCCACCAATAACGGCACACGTGGGCAGCACGGAGAGGTTTCCAGTCTCTCCTTAGAGGGACCTTATCCTGCAAGTCAGT
The DNA here is from genome assembly GCF_000703405.1 of Apaloderma vittatum. Taxonomy (NCBI): domain Eukaryota; kingdom Metazoa; phylum Chordata; class Aves; order Trogoniformes; family Trogonidae; genus Apaloderma; species Apaloderma vittatum. The sequence continues at coordinate 123,583 of NW_009728948.1, read as the reverse complement.
CTTTCTCCCTGTGCATAAACAGTGATAGATTTTGTTGCCTGGGTTGTCACCAACAACGTGAAGCAGCAGAGGGGTGCGTGGTCCCCACCGCGGGAGCAGCCGAACAGCCGCAGTGTTGGGTCTGGCTCCACACGTGTGAGGGTGGCGAGTTGTTGGTCTGCTGAGAAACTGGGCATTTTTAAATCTGCCTCTCTGAGCACAACTGAGAGGAAAATGTGTGAGGGATGTACAGGGTCTGGGAGTGCTCTCAGACACAAAAGCACTCCCTTCCCATGCTGTGGGCCACGAAGCTGACCCTGCTAGGAGCCATCAGCGCCAGATAATCCAGGCAGAAATCTGTACCAGTGCAGCTACACAACTTTCAGGGTCTAAGGTGGGATCTCTAGGTGGCAGGTGTACTGACTTGCTTGAAATTAGATTTAGCACCTGTAGCATATTGTTGCAGACAGCCCTTGATGAAAAAGTCCTGGGTCAGCAATCAGAGGATGATCTTTGATGTAGGACCACTGTGGCCTATAGCTCATAAGCAACTAAAATGAAATAAGAGCAGTGTCCAGCAAGTATCACAGGCTGGAGAAAGACCTTGAAAAGTATTTATCTACCTGATCGATCTCGTTTGGACCATGCTGAGCTTTAGGAAATAAACTCAGAACTGAAGTTCTGCTGCTTTCTAAAGCTACCTGATGCCACTGCTGCTGAATTAGCACCACTGAGGTCATTGAATGATGGGCCGAATTTTTGTCCAACCTGGATTTGGAACACTCAGCAGCTCCCAGACACCAACACCCTTCCTCCCAAGCACATCCATAATGTCTGGCATTGATGGATTAGCCAAGGAATGACTGGACATGAACTAATGAGCACCATTCAGCTAAGGCAGACACATGCTAGAGGGGCAGCATAATGGAAGCTTTCATTCCACAGGATGCATCTGCACTGGAGACCTTGTCCAGCCACAGTTTTGCAAACCCACAAGCCTGTAGCCTGTTTGGAATGTAGAACATTGTAGAGCTTCTGACAACACCAAAGTGTAAGCAACGTCCTTGCTGCACTGTGGCTTCCCCACAGCACCAAACTAGCACAGCAGCCTCTGGGGAGGTGTCCAAACCCACCCACATCTACTGGGGTAGGACCAGAGCAAGCCACAAATGGTAGTAAAACATCTACTGATGTTGATACCAGGAGCACAGCTAGGTGGAAGCTGTGATAGATCCACTTCCGAAAGACAATTTAAGACAGAGATGAGTGGGTAGAGACAGTTCCTGGGACCACAGGGCAAAATGGGACTCACAGGAAACCCAGCAGCCTTTCAAAACTAAGAGTAGACCTCTAGCATGTTAGTGTCTGTCTGAAAGGGCAAGTCCCTCCTACAGCCTAAAGCAGCCGTTTACTTTTAGCTTTCCCCTAGGACTTGCCTCACTCTTCCTTCTCTGCTCTGTCTTATTGCCCTCTCTTCCAGTTCTACATTCATGGATCAGCAATCTCCGCATGCCATGGTAGAAATCTCCCTGTTAAAAAAATTCTCTGAACTGGAATTACCTGGAAACCTCAGAAGTGGCCAGTTTTACCCGTGAAAGGTAAAACGTTCCCTCTTCACAAGATGCTCTCCAGAATATTTTATGTAACACCCTGGAATCTGCAGCAAGTGTTTCCCATTTGTAAAATCTTCTTTTCCATATGACACATGTGACCAAACCCCTGATGTAAATACTGTGGCATTGCATATCTCCACGAGCACACACTGTCACGTTCTCTTTTGAAGATAACTGGCAGCATACTGGATACAAGGAACAGCTGGAAGTAGGGAAGCAAGAGGGAGATCAGATGAAACTGTGAGTAAATACCATAGGGATCATGTAGTGTGGGTGTTAGCTGGGAGATTCTTAGAAAGCAGCACTAAAATAACAGCCCCTTGCATTTAAAACTTATTTAACTTGTTCATCTAGAAAGAAATATCAATTGGCAGAGAAACGATAGGGGTGAATAAGGATATAACCAATACAGATTTGATGGTTGTTTTTTGTCAGAAAGGTACATTTCACATCCATCAGGCATTTAATTAATACCCACACAGTAGGTGAATTTAGGAATTCACCACAGGGTTTCTCTTCCTGGAGTTTCAGTCTGGGAGAGGCATCTCTGCAAAGCACTTTACAGCACAGATCTTCCTCAGTGCGACATCTGGCAACAGAATGGAAATTGATGTTGTATAAAAAACAGATCATCTGTATGCTATTTTCCACCCTTCTCAGGAGGGAACCTTTTAATTGGCTGATAATATCCCCCCTTTAGTCTGTCCTCTGAGAGGATTATATAAATCAGGCATCTGAAAGGTCAAGGGATTCCCAGGGGAGGATCCATAAAGAACAAAAAGTTTACGCCACAGCCATCCCACTGCCTCCCTCCAAGATATGCAGAGCAACCACAGAGGTCCAAACCCACCCCTCGCATGACCATGAAGCTCCTGTTGAGCACGAATTCCCACTAATGAACATTTGCTTCTGTCTCACCAGGAAAATCCCAGTGAGTGGCACCAGTTCCAGCTGTGAATTTGCAGGGGAGGGGAGATTGGGCTCTACCTCCATCCGCTGTGGCAGGAGATGGCAGCCACGCAGCCTTCCCTTGCGAGAGGGTCTGTGTGGCAGGTTTGGTGGGAGACTGTCCTGATAGTGTCCATCCTCCTGGCTGTTTCAGGTGTGACTGCTCTCTACTACAACAGCGCTTATAATGTGCCCTGAGAGATGTATTGAGTTTGTGTTTCCTCTGAGCAGCCTAGTACCTCCAGCACCTCAGATGAATTTCCAAGCTGACTTTCCCCATGACACGCACACTCCTGTTGCAATTCCCTGCATTGCATTCAAGTGCTTTGACCTTTTCACTGTTCCACACTTTAGCCATTCTGGTTTTCTTTGGTTTGCAAATTCATTAAGCCAAAAAGAGGGATGATTTTCTTGACATGGAAAGGGGCAGCTGCATGCAACTGTGGGCATGCAAATTAAATGACAAGCAGCTGAGTCGTAGTAAGGATAAAGTGGGAAAAAAATAAAGGTGGGAAGTGAAAGAACATTTGTAACCATGATGCTGCAGCATAACTGCATCCCCACCATGGGTCTCTCCAGCTTAGAGGCAGGAATCCTGCCCAAGAGGCCAGATTATTGCACTAACTCCAATTAGCATAAGGATAGGTTATAGATAACGATTGACTTAACTAAACAAACCCAAAGCTTGGACAGAATTGGTTTGCAACCAGATGCATCTGACCATGTGACTATATCATGGTGGGTTAATGACAGAACCCAGAAGGCAGATCAATTCATGGTCTTTGGCTTCAAAAGGGAAATCAAAAAAGAAAGAAAGAAAGAAAGAGAGCATCTATTTGCCCTTCATTTCCTGCATTGATGAAGTTGCTTCCAATACTTGCAATTACTCTCTTCTTGAGAAAGGAATTAATTAGCATCATAATATATCTTCAAAGTTCCAAGAAGAATAAAGGGATCTGGCACAAAGCGGGATTCCTGGCATGGAAATCAGCCCCTCACCGAAGCAGCAGGGGTGATTGTACAGGCATATTAGCGTGAAACAGGGAGATGCACTTCTAGTTGCTGCTGGAAGAATTTTGATGAGTAAATCAAAATCCCTATCATGTCTGGAGGCACTAGTAAGGGACGTAGTCTTTAGAAAGGATCAGTAACTGCTGAGGGCTTGATTCAGTGCTGTGGAAAGCAACAGGAGTTTTGTCATGGAGTTTGAGGGGATCGGCACTGATCCTGTACTTCAGCTGAGAATATGCTGCTTTCTCCCAAGGACTAAATCAGTAGTCTCCATACCAGCAGTTTCCCTGCTGAGCCACCAAAGTACAACATATTCTAAACTAGGTAAAAAATGTTCATTTATATCCCCAGACAATTTCAGCTACCAACACTACTGCTAAAATACGATGTTCTTTATGCCCTATTTATTGAGGCATCTTGATAACATATCTGGAGACACTCTGTAGACACATTGGAAAAGGCATCCCTGTGTCAGACAACACGGGCCACAGAAATGAAAGATGATATAAAAACAGATGAAAGCACTTGATCATAGATCCGCTATTTGCAAAATTCAGAAGAGTAATAAAGTGACGGGCAGCAAGAGTCACAACCTGCCACACATCTAAATGCCACCATAGCAGTAGGAGCATGTTGTAAATCACAACAGAAGATGACTCGGAGGTGGTCTCTGAAGGACAAATAACCATTGCTTCATCGGCCACTGACACTCAGGCAAGCTGTGTCCATGGTGGGCTATGTCACTTGGAAAATGATGAGCCAGATAATGTCAAACCTGAAATGTAATCTTTACAGCCCTACCTGACTTGAATGGAGAAGCCTGAAATAAAATGGATGTTAGAAATAAACGTTTTACGTATTCTCTACAAATAGTGACTGGCATTTGTCAGTGAGTCTCACAGACTTCTTTGAAGGTTTTTGCTGACACTAAACAAGAGAGTAGATAATTCTAATCTCATAGTTAATAGAAAGGAGAGTGGAAACAAAAGAGGTGACAAAAAATGCAATTATGTTTTGCAGTCCAAGGTGAGCAGGCAGGTGCAAGCAGTTACTGAGCAACCCGCTGCTTCCGACAGAGCCATCTGAGATGGCTGCACTTGTTATCTTCAATCTGTTTACAGAGGAGTAATTGAAAGTAGAGATGTCTATCAGGCCAAGTGTAACGATTTGTTCATGCTTTTCTGCCCTTTCAGTGTAGATGAAACGGTGGCAGGAGGGATAAAGGACGGGGATCCACAGGGTGTGGAACCTATCTGACTGGCACCAGGAGGTGTTGTGATGGGCACGCTGTCAACATCACCACCACAACCAGGTTATTTTTACAGCTTGTGACTCATTTTGGTTTGCGCAACTGTTACAAAACTGCTTCTGGCCATGGGGGCACACGCTTGACCAGAGTGGGATTAAGGATTGATTATTCTGCAGGTCGTTGTCTTAAAAAGGCAGCCTTGGGAGCAGAGTCCCCAAACCTGCTGGTGCACAGGATGGATGTGTACAGAGCAGATAGATGAGAAAGTGATGCCATTAGCCGTGTACCCAGGAAAAACGGGCTCCCAGCTTCGCTTTGTTACTTCATTTACTCCATTTTACAGTTTCACCTACTGTTTTTCTAATGCTGTAACAGGAAGACTCTGCATTAGGTACTTTCAGGCAGAAATTGGTGGTGAGTGAAACCTGCAATTTTTTTTTTTTCCCTTTTCAGATCCGGAGCTGTGCATGGGGCAGACTTCCTAGGGTGTGCCCCAGATTCCCAGAGTGACACCTGTGATGACTGTTCCTGCAAAAATATGTGCTGACACAACAAAATTTAACACTGATGTGTGTAAAAATGTAGAGAGAAAAAGAACATTTCTGGGATGTGATTTTTTCGCAAATTCAGAAACTTTCCTTCTTAGAAGATCACTTGATGGAAAGCGTGAGGAAGCAGGCTGTGGGAAAGCCCAGCTCAAGCCATAGCAAAAACCTCTCCACATGCAGCTCTATCAACACTCCTCACTGCAGGTGGGAAAAAAAAATAATTCCTCTTCCTGTTGTGTTTTCTTCCTCACAGCATGCACAAACTGATGATAGCATGACATATCTCGGGAGAAGCAACAGCAAAAAACCCTAAATACTTAGTATTCTCTTGCTTCAGCTGCTTTGTGCCAGTCAAGGGCAACAGTTTGTGTGAGGAAATCAGCTTGAAATTCGTGGCAAGGCTGTGGGTTAAGTCAGAGCTGTTGCATGTACATGGGCAGAGCATCACACTTGCAGCGTAGTGACAGCAACAGCCAAGTAGGAAAACAAACCCATGACTTCTCACCTAATGGAAAGTGCTAGCCATGTAGTAGGGAAGCAAGTGAACATTTGGAAAGAGCTGGCACAGGGTAAAATTCCTGCTCTAGCTGCTGACTGCTAAATACCACAGCAGGCATCTGCTCAGTGTCATGATTACTGGGGAACATCACCCAGAAAGGAAAATCTAGAAAGCAGCATTGAGTACTGTAAGACATAAGGGAAATCAGGCTATTCTATACCCCGACCAGATTTAGAAGAAGAAAGTTGGGCCTGGAAAACTTCACACCATGTTGTCACTCATTACACTGCTTAATCCATGCTAAAAGAGTATTTGAAAGATTATTTATTACTTGGAGAAAAAAAAAAAAAGCACAAGGAGAAAAGGAGAAAGGCTCACAGCAGTCTTGGCCCTAAAGAAATAAATCCAACAACAATTTATGAGAGAAATAGAGATGCATGAAGTGTGGAGTAAGCTCCAAGTATCTCCTTGCTTTAGGGGATGATCTTTGATCATATTCGATGCTAGGCTGTGTTTGGTAGAAAACAGCTTAAAAATGAGAAACGTATAGAGAAGAGAGTCCTATGTCTCAAACCTTGTAAATAAAGTTTGCTAGAGGTTGCTTAATGATTCAGACATTCTCTGCATGCACATCTATAAAACAAAACCCACTAGTCATGCTACCCCCAAATCCTATTTATTCCTTTTCATGCTCTCTTGTCCTTGATGCTCTGGCTGGCACCAGCCATGGCCACAGCAGGTAGTGGGGAGAATCTCCCAAAGCCTTGGCAGCCCTGGGAGAAGGGTTGTGAGAAATCTCAGTAGGAAGCCTGCACAGCAAAGATTTTTTTTCACTCATTTTTGAAGGCACGACGTGACTGAAGAACTTAGATAAGGCTCCAAATGCATCTGTCCTTTGGGGTCCTTTGCCTGTTGTACAAACCGAGGCTGAAGATTCTCACTGTCACAGATAGGAAATGGATTAAGCTCTACACATACAGTTTATGCCCACTCTTTTCTACAACTAAGCAGCAGTTCCAGCTAAGGGGATGCATTCCCTCTTGGCACAGATGATTGTACTGCACCGGACTGCCCCACAGTCAGCTACAGGAGAAGGAAAAGTAGTCGAGAGAACCCCTAGAGTTTTAACTAATTTAAATCAAAAAATAAAAAATAGCATGGATTGATGTGACTCCTTGTGTCCTAATAAACAAACAATACAAACCACTGCCAAATGTGCTAAAGGCTTGAATCTAGGGCTGAGATTTGTGGCTAGCCAGAACCCAAATCCAAACCCAGCCTTGGCTCCCTCCCAAGTCAGTCTGAATTTCATGCCTTCAGTTTTTCTAACGCTGTTGCTTATGCAGGGCCTGAAACTAGCCAACCTCCTTACGGTAAGTTTGGTTTCCTTCTTGCTCTGAGGGCCAGAGAATGACAGAGCAGAGCACACAGGGGCTGTTTGTCTTTCGCAGCCTGTCTTCAGCTCCATAGATCAATTTTCGAAATTAAATTCAAGGCGTGAATGGTCCCGCCGCCCAACCGCTCGCTATCGATTTAGCCCGCACTGTCTGTGCCCCACACAATATTTATGTCAAAGAGCATAAAAAATAGAAAAAGTGCTGCTTCTTCAATATACTCTGACATTCAGGAGGAAAAAGAAAAAAAAATGAAGGCAAGAAAGGGAGGGGGAAGGAGAAGGAAAAGCAGTCAGTTCCCATAATGAAAAGCACGGACGTGTGCGTCAAACATTTCTGTCTGGAGCGGGACCAGGTGGCAGGAGGGTGCTGCAGTTAGGAAAATACGCAACCCTGCTTCCTAGCAGATGTGTCTGCATAACTGCAATCCAGTCAGGCCGTGTTGGTCCCCCTGCAGGCTTTGCTAATGCAAAACCTCCCTCAGAGGTTAAATTGTTTAGGGTGGTGCAAATAAAGAGGAGAAAAATCATGTTCAAAGTTACCTGCTGGAGGGTATTCTGACAGAGAGGAGTCAATCAGTAGGGAAATCAGTATAAATCAAGCCCTCACCTAAAGTTTTCTTGAGCTCTGGATGCTAATCTCACGTTACAGGGGTGATACAGATAATCTGAGCAGGCAGATGCCCAGCTGACTTCAACAAGTCTGCTCTTCACAGTGATTTGGAAGCTTAGTCCTGTGGCAGCCACCCGTGGACCTCAGTGAGCTGGAAGCTGCACATAAACCCAGAGCTGGTGGGCAAGGACCCACACTAGTGCCCAGAAACCAAACCTGCCGCTCTTGAAACAAGGACATGAAGTAAATCTCTGCAGGACTTGCTCTAAACTCATACCTTTGAGCCAACATTCTCCAGGATATCCAAGAGAATAGGGCAATACCGATATATTTCCTATTTACCCACCCACAATTTCATCAGCTGGGAGAACAAACATCAAAAGCAGCTTCTTCCCCAGCCCAGACAAGGAGCTGAGCAGATTCACTCATTAGCTTGGTGACACAGTTATCTGCCTTTTCTCTCTTGCCCTCCATTCGCTGGCTGTGATATCACAATTTACTCCGATCTTTCAACCACTTCCCCTTTGTTCACCTCTCTTTTGTATTTCCTTTTCTGCAAATACTCCAGCAAATGAGCTCCCCAGCAGGAACAAAGGCCTTTAAGCCTGATGTCACTGCCTCTGCAAGAAAACAGTTTTTGAATTTATCAGTTTTTAGAAAGCCAGAAAATATGCCGTGCATTAGAATTTGAACTTTTTTTTTTATACTGGCCATCCAGTGGTTGTTTAAAGTACAACTGCTTTGGTAGACAAATGGGTAGTGAGGGCGGGGAATAACAATGTTTGACATTTAGAGAATAAAATACTTCTGGCTTTCAGATGCACTTAGTTTTATATTTATTTCAGTATTATAGAGCAGGTCTTTCAAAGCCTCAGATATTAAAAAAAGACATTAATTTAGTAGCAAATAATCTCTTTTTTACCTGACTTCCATTTTTCTTAATGCAGAAATTATTTCCAGTTAAAAGGATTTATTCTTCCTATTTCATAACAATTACATGCCATTAATAGCTTATAAGAGCTACATTTAACCAATGAGCTAATAGAAAAGAACCACGTGATTGGCAAAGACAACTCTAATTAGAAAGACTTCCAACAAATTGACCACAGATGAGATAAAGGGCAGGATAAATAAAAGTGCTATATAAATTACTTGCCATGAATTATCTGCCGGCTCAAGCAAACTGATAGTAATAGACCTAGGCAGCTTATTCTGTCACCTTTCATTTCAGATCCTGAGTTTTCCAGTGAAATAAGTAGCAAAACTCCTGCCCTGCTCACTAGGGAGAGCTATAAGAAATTTGACTTCTAGCAGGGTATTTTGTGCATCTGAGATGGCTTTTGTGTCTCCCTGTGCAATTGCTTGCTCCTTGCCTTGTACCTTGAATCCTGTATTTTCGTGTTATCTGAGGGAACCAGATTTAGGTCCTGAGCATGAAGGACCACAGAAAGCATGTCATCAAGGATGCAATTAAGAGAGATAAGAGCATCATCTCCAGAGAGCATCACTTGCTGCTGTAGCACTGGCTTGAAAACAAGGAAAGGGGAATATTTCTCTATGGACCTATCCAAGAAGAGAGATACCAACACCAGTAGCTTGTGCCTGGACTGGGAATGGACAGCACCACCGTGGCTACCACAACTCTGCAAGCCTCTCACTGGGTCCAACTGCCAGTTATTTGTAAATGCCAATTTCCTGGGGATTTTGAAAAGTACTTCATCAATTTCCAGTGGAGGATGTATATGTACACATTAAAAATAAAGACTCTTAAAACCATCAGAAGTCAATATTCAGGATGACATGTATAGACAATGGCAGCTGAAAGCAAGCTGGCGAGCATGAAAAGGCAGAAAGAGACTCTTAGGGATGGCTTCCAAGTCTTTGGTTTTTATGTTGCCAAGAATATTTTCTACTCTGGCCAGAAGTGTGTGCAGCATGTTAAACACAGCCTCACAATGGTTATCTGCGGGGATCATATCAGACGGCATGATAAATCATTTCAGATAGAGGTATGGGATGATATCCAGAGGCTTCAGCTTCAATCTCATCAGGCATCTGGGACTAGCACTGGATGAGCAGGGGGTTATGCACAGATCTTGGACACCATAGCCAGTACCCACATTTAGGGCACATCCAGACCTCCCACCCACTGGCACTGTGGGGTGCCACCGAGGTGGCCAGCAGGATGAGTGATGTGGTGGTCTTGGTGGGGAAGGATAAATAGAATAAGTGCACTACCTGCCCTTAAATCGCTGTGCAGGGGAACAAAAATCACCTTGTAATAAGGTTCCAGCACCAGGAAGCTTATATTTCTTCTAGTGACACGTCAAAACCCATGACATCATGCCTCGGTGTCATGGCCCAGCATCATTCTGCCGTGAGGTAATCAGGTCAGCTGTGGAGTAAGGGCCCTTTCAATCAAGTGGCGAGAGTCAGAGGCAGTTTCTGATCGAACAGCAGCTGTGGGGAGAAGGTGCCATTCACTGCCTCCAGAATGGGTCTGCCCTGCAGCTGCAGGTCTCAGGAGGGAAGGGAAAAAAACTCAACCCAATCCTACATCCAGGTGTTTGTAGTTTGTTCTTGCTTGGAGGCAGCCAGATGCTTTACTATTTGAGAAACAGAATAGGAGGCAGAAGAAGGGTAAGAAATAACCTTTGGTTTTCACAAGGAGACAGACAGAAATGAGAGAGTCCATTAGATGCTAATAAATTATCTTGCAATATGCTGGGCAGACAAGGCCAGCTCCTTAACTCTGTAGCTGGCAGCACTAGGCAGAGATGCCAATTTATACGTGTCTGACACACACAGACTGAGCTATTTTGCAATAACATGCCAGACTACATTGTGCTCTCCCTGACTGTACCAAATGCTTCCTAAGGGTCTGCCACTGGCAGCACCATGATTTAAGACTAGAGTGTCTATGTGACCTGCAAGGCTAGTTGAAGCACTAAAATAAATTGCCAGATGAGGGTATGGAACCATCATCATTGGCAATTTTTAACGGCAGGTTCAACATCCTGCCTGCAGCCAGAGGGATGGAGAGAAAAACCTTGCAAAGTCCTTTCTAAAATAGTTTTTTGTGTTTTCATGATTTAGAAAAGTAGCATTGAGAGCTCTAAGCCCCCTTTCCATGTGTTTGCTGCTGCCTGACCAGGAAAAAACAGAAAAAACTTTAAGTATTAGAATATCCTTTACACTTATTTTATTTCTCTTAATCCTAGTCTATTAAATGACCTTTAAAACCAATTTTAGAGGCCTTCCTCCTTCACAGCTATCAATATATGGTAGGCCAAGGAAGGGGCTCTGCCTTTAGCATCCAAATGCAAAGGTTTGTAGTGTTCACATTGGTCTCACAGAATACAGCCTTGTCTGGAGCAAATATATGGTCTCAGTTGACTCTTTGCTACATAGACCTGCAGAAGCAGCTCAGTCCCAACAACTGCCCTTGGCCAAATTCACCAGACACAGAGATAAATCCTGGAAAGGGCTTTTGCTGCCTCGCACAAAGTTTGATGCATCTGGGTGTCTAGGTAACAACCTGAACTAGTAAATTAAAAGCAGTTTTTAGTTATTACCAGAACATCCCTCCAGCCTTCAAAGTCAGGTGAACTGTAAACCAACCCATGTGCTATTTTTCAATCATCTCAGAACTTTTAAAGATGATCTCCCGAGTTTTGTAGGGTGGATGTATGAGATCTGAAGATCTGAGTCTGGCAGAACTCGGAGCCCAGCAGGTGAGGTACAAAGTATTTCCCCGGACGATGCCAAGCACCCTCAGCTTGGGTCTAAATCATTTCACTCGAAGGGGCTTACTCTGTCACTGGGGGTGCTCAGAGCCTCACAGAACTGAGTCAGCATTGCATCTGTTACACCATTTACCCAAATGAAGATAATGACATGACAAGCAAAATCAATTGTCATATGGTTTCTAAGCTGAGATTTGCTTCCAGAGGTTAAAGACACAGGGCAATACCTTTCAATGAAGCTAAACAATTTATAGCAGCTGAAGGTCTATACTTCAGAGCTTAACTACTAACGGGAGAGAGAAATTAATTTCTGAATCCAGCACATGTTCAGCCAGGCTTAAAGTAAAGTAAATGGGGATTATTGTTCCTTTCAGGTGAAAAGCAGATTATGAAAACTAATATACATTGTAGGTTTGAAAAAAATAATACTTCACAAGAGACAGCTGGATTCAGAAAGAAATTACTCAGAAAGCAGCCTTTGAAAGCACTGAATATTCTTTGCCATTTCCTAATCGATTCTTAACTCAGAAACAAACAAAAAAACCCCAGCCAGCGCTTCTAATAGCTGCTTTTGGAAGCACAGTCTGCTCAGCAGCATGATTTGTGGGGCTTGCTTGAGTTCCTGGCAGTCACTGCAGATGAATCAGTGATTTCTTTTTTAACATCTCTTGTGATAATAGTCTGGCAATGAGAAGTGTTGCTTTCCTGCAATTCGGCTTTGCAGGATGCTATCCTCTGGCAAAGCAGACGTTAAGATTCAAAATCTGAGAAGGCACTTATGTGGAGAATATGTCCTAAAAATACTCGTGCTGCAAATTGATTTTCCCCTTGCCAACATGTTTATACACTTTTTTTTTTTTTTTAAATCTGAGATCAGTGCCACATTCTCAAGCACTTGGCCAAATGAGTAATACCCTTTCTTTACCTCAAGTTCACACAGTTTTAACTCCCTGGTCTCCCAAAGTACAGGCAGAGAGGCTGCACAAGCACAGGCTGACTCCAGGGTAGGAGAGGACTTAGGATTTACACCAGCTGCCTCTCCTTCAGCTCCATCAGCATATTTTCAGTCCAAACTTTCTTCCCCATCTGAAGTGGGTAACCCAGGTTTTGTTGTATAAAAGTGTATTACTCTGGGGAAGGAGGGAAGGACGGATGGATGGATAGACAGATAAATAGACAAAATACTTCTGTGAGATCACTGCTTACCAGCAATCTCTCTATCAACCAGTCTTCCCGGCGCAGTCTTCCCATTAATTAATAGCAGTACAGTTTGGACCATTAAGGCAAATCACAGTGCAGCACCCAAAATGTTGGCCTGGGACCTCTCCTTTTGAAAGCTCTCACTAATCTCTCAGGAAGAGGCTCGGATCAGTCCGAACAATCAAGCCTCAATGATTCCTCAACGACTAATGAAATCTGACAAGGAAAAAGAAGATAAATGGGGAAAAAATAAACAAAACAAAACTCTTGCCAGTGCTCAGGGATTTTTTTTCTGAAGTCTCTGTATTGGGAGACAAAAGCCTCTCACACACTCAGCTCAGCTTGATGCTATTGACAGCCCAATCTTTGCAGCAGATTTCTCTGAGCGTGAATTCTTGTCCCTGAAGTGTGCTTTATCCCCTCTAAACAGCAAACAACAGAACAAGTTAGCAGAGGAGTCACTTCAATTCTTGAAGATAACAGCCATTGAATAGAGACTTTACCTTCCACCTCCACATAAACACCAGCCAAGTCCTGCACAAACAAATCTAGAGAATGGATTGAAAAAAAACCCACAAACCAACCAAAACACTAAACACAGCCTTCTTTTCATCTCTTCCAGCACTTAACCAGGCACAGTAAATGTGTGTTTCCCTAGGGCCAAGTAAGGAGAGCTGAATTAGTACTTTACAAACTGGTGAAGTATGTATCCAAACCTGTAGTTTCTCAGGTTAAAGGTAAAAAGGTTGGCAATATAATAGCACGTATCCCTGGTGTTGCTCATGCACAAGCAGAACTAGCCAAGCATGTACACAAAAGCAGCTGCTAACTTGCTTTTCCTTTTCAAACACTTCAGTGTTTGACACTTTCTGCATGGCTTGCTACAACAAGGAATCAATATTTTCTTGTCTTTATGTTTTCTTTAGTTTACTACTGAAAAATAATGGGGAAGTTCTGCTCCAGTTCATCATTTGGCCCAGCACATTCTGAAATCCAAGGGACGGGCAAGGATCTTCTGATCCTTTCTTCAAATGCTGGATCTGACCCACTTTTGAGGTGTCTCAAATGTTACAATGGTCCTTTCCCAGCTCTCATCATAAAGAAGTCACAGCAGGTGCTGCCTCTCTATCCCTCATCAGTCCTTCACAGAGTCAAAGGCTCACACAGTATGTCTTCCCATACATTATCCCTACCTTTAAAACTGAAAATAGAGTGATCCCCCAAAATACTTACAGTTCCTCTGACTGGTCCTTTGGTCATTCAGTGTTTTGCAGCTGGTGATGGAAGCCTTTGGCATGCTGAACCCAGCCACTGACAGCTGAAACTTTGATTACCCCCAACTGAGGTGAGAGAATTTCTGACTTCTCTGTATGGTCGTTCCAACTTTCCTTTACACTTCACCTGGGATCTTGGATCCTGACATTATTTAGGGTTCATAAGAGCAAAACCATCTTACTTTAATTTAGCCTTTGTCTTGAGATCAGCTGCAGTATCTTATGCTGATCAATGCATTTCTGTGCATGGCACAAAAATATACACAGGCAACAGGGAGAGAAACACCAGCTACACCCAAATCTCCTTGAAACCTGA
>NW_009728948.1:103969-109163 GCF_000703405.1 Apaloderma vittatum | reverse complement strand
TTCTTGCCCTGTTCTCCCAACGTATTAACTCTCCATATTGTCATTTTTATCACTTGAAGCACACGGAGTGAGAAAGGGATCTTGTTAGGCAACCAGCATTCTACCTTGGGATGTGGTTCACAACCACAGCAAACGTGATTTGCGTGAGGCACCAAAGGCCGGGACTAGTATGGTAAAAACATTGCCTGCTTCTAGTTGGCTTAAACTAACCAGAGCCACAGGGATCAGGGAAGTCTAGATATTCATTGTCTTCATAGACATGTTTTTCTCAGATGCTCACACTTCTTCCAACAGCCCTTGCTTCATCCCTTGTGTTCAAGAGGTTTTGGAAGCTGAAGTCACTCAGCCCTTTTACTGAGCTTCGTGCAGCACCCACTTATAGTCCTGAAGGAATGTAAGTGAGAGCACAAGTCCCAGGAAAGGAGGTTTGGGAATAGAAAATACACAGAAAGAAACATAACCTGCATCTCAAGCAATGAGCCCACCCTCTGCTCCCCTGCCAGGAAAAGCCACAATGAAGTCAATAACTTTCATTCAGTTGAGTACAACACTTCCAAGAGCAGTGAATAAACTGATCCAGAAAATAAACTGATCCTTCCTTAAGCTGTGTCTTTTCCTTGGCCTTCCCAACAGCAAGCAACTTGTGTGCATTGATGATGCACCTCTTGAACTCAAATGTCCTCCTTTTCCAGCAGTACCTGGTGTTTCATCTGGTGCCTGGGGAGGATTTCCCCCTGAAAAGCAAGTGCCAGCTACAGGTATGAGGAACCAAGGCATTTTTCCTGTGTTTTTCAGTATATCAAAATAACTAAAGGCTAAGTCCCAGTCCTGATCCTGGAACCACTGTATTTTTGATCCTATTCTGAAACTCTAGTCTCTACCAGAAAGATCAGGAGCTGTTATGAGAGCTGGAAAAATTCAGGCCCTAATGTACCAGCTCAGAAATTTCCCCTTTAGCCAGGATGGGCAGTAAAGATGCAAAACGCAGAGTTTAAACAGAACCAGGAATGGCTGTTGTTCAGTCATCTGCTTGGGATTTTTTCAATGCCTTATTAGGAGCTGATTGACAATGAAGAAAAGAAATAAAAGGAATAACAAATCCATAGCCTGACTAGCAGGGAGAAGGCACGAACACAGCAATTTAACAAGACTGGTAAGTTGAAATGAACACAAGCTCCACAGCCATGACCTTTTAAAGTGTCACTTATACTGAGAGCATTGGCATGGAACAGTGCTTTTGATTTGTGCTGTGTTCAGAAACACTGAGAAAATCCAGTCTGCACTTTGTCATCAGCTGAGGCTGATCTGCCTTTGCCAGTTAATTTAGAAAAGTCCAGGATGTTTTGTGCCGCAATGCAAGAGTCAAGATCTGCCCTCCTTCTCCTTGGTTGTCCGCTAGAACAAGAACACAGGAGGCATAACTGGCCACAAACTGGAAAGCAGAAATTAGATTAAAAAACTTCTGATCGTTAGAGCACATGGTTCTGGAAGGGACATTTCACCAGGCCGTGTAGGACATTTTGACCTCCAAAGGCCAAGTAATATGTGAAAGCATTGTAGATGATTAACCCCCAGCTCTGCTATGGATGAACTTGGCTCCATGGGTGTAGCTATCAATTGGGAAGGAAAAAAAAAGTTTTGGCAAAAAGTCCATTACATTGGGTATTATTTTAGCAAGATCATGGTAAAAACTCCATGCCCTCTTCCCCTAGAGTGAGCTCTGTCTTGCTCAGCACAAATCTCCCCCTCTCATCCACATTAAGATGTTGCCAGGATAGTAAATGATGAACTGATTTCTCAGAGGAATTTTCATACTTATCAATCTGGAAGACTAATATTAATTCAACTTCAAATTAAAGCAGAGAGACTGGCAATGACTGGAGAGCCCTGGAAACGTATTCTCAGGACCCTTTTTCAGATCGTGATGGACTTGACAGAGCTGCACATCATCTGAAAAGATTTGAAAAAATTGTGGAGCTTTTCAGTTGCCAGGAAGTTGTCTTTTTACCACAGATTTTCTCTGCCCTCTTTCAGATTGTCTAATAAACAGAATAAAATTGCAGCATTACAGCCTGCCATGGCTTCAAGATCCCATCCTCCAAAACCTGCCGTTGCCCACAGCACTACAAGTAATACCTTTCTAAAATGAAAGGCAGGCGTGGTACAAGTTGTGGATTTTTTTCCTCTTTTGTGCTCCTGAAGTACAAATAAAGAAAAATTCCTGAGTGCAAGTAGATAAATCCATGAATAATTCCTCAGTCTCATGTTCTCTTCCAGATGTAGAGACCTATGTGCAGATTCCTGTGCCTTTGAATCTCATGGGGGGCTTGGGTATGATTGAGAGACAGACTTCTCTTACGCTAAATCTTATTTCAGCTCTTAGACCTGTGCTAGCAGCTTTCCCAGGCTGCAGACAAACTCCCTGATGGATTCCCTCATCTGCTTCTCTTTGTTTGTTCTTCCTTTCATTTGCTTTGTCCGATACACTTACGAAAAAACACCCCCTACTTCACAACTCCTGCAGAAAAGGAATAAAACATAGAGAAGGGTTTTACATTTACCCACAGAAATATGCCTCTCTCATCACAGATGCGTGTTGCCTCAGGTTTAACTGCATGGACATGCATCTGATTGCACAGAGGGGTATTACCAGATTCTGATTTGCATCAGACAGGTCAGAAAAACTCTACAGCCCTTCCCTGGCCAATTTACTTTCTCATTTTAGAGAGAGAAGTTGGTTTGCATTAAAGAAATGGCAGAACAACACTGATAAAGTATTCCTTCAGTTTTTAAGCTGCCTAATATAATAGACAATATTAATCAAAGCACAAAAGAGAATCATATGCTTCCCCAGGCACAAATGGCATTAGAATCACTTTCCAGCTTTAGAAAGTTCTTTCCAAGTTGTATCTTGACTGGTAGCTGCTAAATTAGGCTGAAAATCTTCCATCTATCCTATTTTCTCCCCAGAAAACCTATTATTTTAAATTTATCTCATAACGATTTTAATTTTAATCTCTTTTTAATATTGATAGGGAAAAGAAGGGGGCTGTGTGTGTTTTGGTTTGGTTTTCATCCAACAGTATTGAGATCTGGGTCCCTTCTCACAGTATGGAAATTTTAGAGATCTGTTTTTTCAATGAGAAACATGATTTTTCCCAGAAAAAAAAAAATAATAGAAAAAGTTACAAGTATTTCAACCAGCTCAAAGAAGAAAACACATGTTGAAATATGAAATAGGAGGTCCAGTCACTGCTCATTCTCAGCACTGCCAAGGGGGGTCACCTAAAGATTTTCCTTTGTCACAGTGCCCACATTAACCAAGAAAGCTTCGCAACCGTGGTGAGAGAGTGCAAAAAGAACATTTATGGTGAGAAAAACATAACACAACTTAGCTAAACCCATCTCCAATGCGTAGTCTTGCAACTTAGAGTCAACATGAAGTGACTAAAAGTTTACAGCAAGAATTGTTATCAACTTCCAGATAGACCAGGACTGGTAACCAGAAAACTGTGCTTCTACTGTATTGACTGAAAAGGTGCTGCTGCCCTGGGTCACAACATTATGCAAACACATATACTAGAGGGAGAACCTTACTGCTGGCTCTCCCTTAAGCTTTATTCATGTTTCTCAGGGACTTGGGTAAAAAACCAAAACCCTCATGCAGCCATCCAAGAGAGCAGCAGGAGTGTAGAGACAGAAAACAGAGCAATTGGCCACGAACAAGGGCTGTCAACTGCAGAAAGAAAAATTGAGAACAGATACAGGAAAAATATTTCTTTTCATACTTATTTGTAGTCTTCTTCAGACAGTACAAGGAAAGCCAGCACACATGCAAAAGGTCGCTTGTGCATGTTTGCCGCTCCCACTGACTATATCTTGCTAATAAGAGTGCTCACACCACTCGGAAGATTTTATAACTCTCCTTACTCCATGTGGAGGGCTTGTGAAGTCATCAGGTTCCATATATGAAAAAACAAATAAATCTGAATTCAGCATGAGAGAATTCTACAACTGTGTTCACATGGGAGTGTGCTAGTTCAGGAAAGGAGATGAATTTTTTTTAAGATGTGTTTCTTTGCAAGCCTTACACCTACACAAATGTTCCATTCTTAATGTGGGTATTATAAACAGGGTTCTGTGCAAGCCTGTTTCTCTGGGAAGAAGCTGAGTGGAAAGAAAATGATGGAACATTTTCTAGAGTCCCTACTATGCTTATAAAATGACTATTCCAACCGTGAAGCAATCCTTTATCTAATCCTGGTACCAGAGACAAAAACTGTAGGTGTAAATGTACTACCAGAATGTGTCTAAGTGTTATTTTTTATGCAACATTAACACCAACAGATTATCTTTACCCACACTTGAATCAGGCCCACTGGGTCTATACCATCTGGGCACCTCCATGGACCAAAGCCAGGCTTGGTCCTCCACCTGGCTGTCCACATTGCCATGAGCAAGGGCAGCACCTGGTTATTAGTGGAAATATTTTGTGCTGTATGAATCAGTCCTACCGAGTGAATGGGTAAATTTAGGTGTGTCACACCACGGTAATAGCCAGCTTGATCAAAACTGTATTGCTGCTTATTGAGCCAAAGTATCGCTTGCAGGTAAAACAGAGATGACTTGAGGTTGATGATGGGGACTGTGTGGGCAACCCTTCAGAGAAATAGCTGGAGATGCTCACAGCCAGACTAACACTGAGCTCGTTCAGTACGTTGCAAGTTTTACAAGGTATATGGAGAACAGTTGTTTGAGAAAACCAGCAGGACTTCAAGAGGTACTCAGGGGCTGACCTCCTTGTGCTCTTCTGAAACCCACAGGAGAGCTCCCAGCTGCAACTGAAGACACCTAATTACTGTAGGCACTCCTGGGTAATTCTGTAAGAACCGAGTAATCACATATTTTCCTTTCCTTCCTGGACTGAAAATGAAACAAACACTTGATCAGCTGAATCAGAAGAGAACAATAATATGAAACCTTCTCCACGGGTCCATTTTAAAACTCACTATACCTTACAATAAACAAACAATATCTTGTGCCCCACAGTTTTTATAAGTTGCCATTGTATTTGTATTTTGACAACTGAATTATCAAACAATTGATGTGGTATTTAAAACAAGGGAATTAGAACACAGAAAGGCAGGCAGGAGGGAAAGGAAAAAAATTGGAGCCAGTTAGTATGTCAGGAGGA
>NW_009728948.1:87837-103938 GCF_000703405.1 Apaloderma vittatum | reverse complement strand
AGGAATGATACCCTAGAGGAAGAATCTGAGATATCCATCTATATTTCACTATTGAACTTGTGATACATCATTTTGCAATTAATTCTGAGAGCTAAAAACATTAAGTATTGATTCCAATTAGGTCTGAGGTTTAACTAATTGTTTCTTTCTTTAAGATCTCCAATGTAAAACAGCAGTTTACAGGGCTGTGTCATGCCAAACAGCTGGTAAGAGCAGAGCAGCTTTGGACACTAAAGAAGAATCCAGTGCATTTAATCTGGCTAGGAAGTTTTCTCTGCTTGTTACTTAATTCTGTGCAAAACAAATTTGCATTTCATTTAACTTTTAGCAGTATTAAATCTGCATTCTCAGGGAAGAGGCCAAGCAATGCAAATAAACAATTTCAAAGTTTTCTGATGAGCCCCATTTACACAGAGAGAAAAAAAATATTTTTTTTAGTTGCACACTCCGAAGACTTGCCCAGGTCTCAGGACCTCTGCCCTGAACTCCTCAGAGCGTTACAGACCTCCTGAAAGTCCCTGCTCATCTCCCTCTAGCATAGTGCCTCAGCCCCAGGGAGCACTTTGCTATCCAGAGTCACCTGCCTCTCTAACTCTCCTTTACTGCTCTGTTCTTCAATTTCAAGTCCAGAAACATATGGACGGTGACTGAAGAAATGTCTTTTCCTGAACATGTGTCAGGGCAGGTGCGTAATTCAAGCTACAAAGAGAAACCTTGTGCCTTGTTATTTAAAAAGACTTGGGCCAAGCCTCAGATTCTGTAAATCTTCAGAGTTTCATTGATTTCTGTGCCATAGAAGTAGCCTTCACCTACTTTCTGCTCACCACAACTGCACCAAATTGCCAAGCAACCCCCGGCACAAGGTGAATAATTCTATAATTAGCAATGATTTAGAAAACTGGATTTTGCAGGTGGATAATATTTAATGAGAGACTGCACTAGAGCAAAGAGGTCAGGTCTGATTTGAATTTCAGTTGTCTTTAGCTATTCCACAAAGGTAAAGCCTCTCTTAATAGCAGGATTCACATGGACTTGCCCTTTGGAGAAGAGCAAGGAATTAAAGCAGGTGAAGAAACCAAACAGAAGTGTCCCCATTAGTGGCCCAAGCGCTCAGATGCTTTGTCTCCCGGTTACAGTTTTCCCAAGATCGTTGTTCTCATTATAAACAGTTGACTCAGAAACATTGCAAAAGATTTCAAATAAAGCATTCCCGCCCTATCCCCTGCTGCTCTCTTCCCAATACACAGAGATGTTTAAAACAAACCAGATGTGCCGCATAAGGCTGTTTTCTGATAAAATCCTCTGAAGGCTCTTGCTCTCCCAGCCTGTCCTCGAGTGTTAAAAGTGGCCAGTTCATTTCCGTAAGTTATTATGCAAAATAGCCTGACAGGCCAGAGTGCTGGAGAGATGATTTCCCTTCTCAGATGTGACTTTCACACTCTCTTGATGATATACAACTTTAATAAAAAGCTTAAGAAGAAAGTTCAGCTGAGTTGGGCATGTGGTGCACAACTCAATCCCATTCTCCCCTCGGGCACTAATTTAAAACATATCCCAGGATGCTGATAGTCATCCAGCATGCTGAGAGCCTGGTGAAAATGCACACGAGTTCATGTGCTGGAAGGTCATAAATGGGCAATGTCATTTTGCAGGAGGATTCCCAGGTGAGCTTCGTTTTCAGCACAAGGGTATGGTGCATTCAACTTCGTTGATAAAAAGACAAAAGTTATCATCAGTTTCTTCTGTAGTAGCACTTTTAATCCTTTGAACTTTGAGATAAGCATTTTTTTCTGCTGTATTTTATAATTGAGTGAGTCCCTATCATCCTGAGATGTCCTCAGAGTCAGACACTTTGAATCTCAAGGCGTTATCAGGTAGTATCAGATCCAAACCACCACTGCCAGCCCATCACAAGCTCTTCTGAACTACCCCATGTTTTTTCACAGCCCTTTCAAAGCCCTGGGAAACAGAAGTAATATTTTACAACTGTACTCTAACAGGCCCCATCAGCTGAAATACCCTAAGTGCATAGGGAAAAGATGGGTACAAAAGAGGGATAAAGGGGAAAGGGGGAGAAAGGAATAGCATAACTACTATATCTGCTTGTAATTGCTCAAATTATCTGAACTGCCCTTTCCTGAAAAGCTACCATTCTCTGTAGTCCTCCACTCCATCACTCCCATCATCCAACTTTAATATTACTAAATTCTTCAGGTACGTGTCTGTTCAGGTATAAAGACCTTCAGGACAAAGCACGGGCCAGGCACACTGTGCAAGGTTTCTTATCCCCCCACACCGCTACAACCAGCCATGCTGAATGCTCCCATTTGTCAGAGTGATTCAAATCCCTCATCAAAATTCAGCCAAATGGTGTTTGCAAAGCGACAACCCTCCTTTGGGTCATTATTATGTAAGGAAATAAATTGGAAAGAGAGAATGAGAAGACCCAGGTGAATGGTCACACAATGGGAACCCTGCAGTGATCCCAGTACTGCCATGTGCTTCATGTTCATCAGTGCTTTAAGGAACAGACTTCTCCCCTTTCCAAAAACCACAGCTTCCTTTAACAGAATAAAAGCTTATAAGCTTTCCCATAGAGAGAAAAGAAGGAAATTGTTTTGTAAAAGTGAGGTTGATTTTCACTCTAACTCCAGTAACACAGGGTATTAATGATTTCTATTATATCACTTAATGCAGGGGTTATACTGAAGCAATTATGCTGAGAAAAGCCTATTGCCTCAAACTTCATTTTGTATTTTCAGGGTGTTTTTTGTGGTGGTGTAGTCCTGGCACCCTGAGCCGCACCACATTGCTCTGGGCACTATACAAACGTAGGTGGGAGTAAGGATCATTTTCCCCAGCACGAGACAAATAGGGATGTTTTCTAGTTCTTAGGTAATAAAAAGTATGTCTATTTTAATACATAATCTCTGTAATGAATCACAGTGGGTGAAGTCACAGATGCTCAAGCTGAGGGGTAGAGAGGGTTAAGATCACAAATCAATCTCATGCTGTTTCTACTGACAGCATTCATCTTTGTTTCACATCACATTGGATTGAGCAGTGAAATATGCAACTAAAATAATTTCCAAGAAACTAATTACTACTTTGGGTTTATTCTTGTTTTTTCATTTTCCAAACTAAAAACCTTATTTCTTTTGGAACTAGAGTCTGGGGAGAAAAAAAATCAAAATTAATCAAAACCCCCCACAAATACCATAAAACCAACAAATTCAGATAGAGTCTACTTATCCCCACCAAAACTAGCTTTTGTTGTCCTGAGTTCCTTTTGAAAGGGCATCTTGACATTTGTAAGGGAAAGTATTTAGAGATGTGAATGCCATCACTTGCTTTCTCCAAATGTGAGATCTCCCAGTAGCAGTAGGTGCTGTATAAAACACAGAACAGTGAACGGACGGCCTCTATCCTGAAAGCTGTAGCAGAGGATGGAGACAATAAGACAAATGAGAACCAGAAAAAGAGATAGCAGAGGAGAAACAAGGAAAGTCAGTTAGGGAGTGCAGGCACCATGGGCTTGCACCACAGTTCACCAGCAAGCTGCCCAGCTCCAAACCTCAGTCCTGACAAACTGGAAAACATTATATTATCTTTCATATTTGAAAGTGCCAGGGAGCTAAATAAGGATGAAAAATTCACAAGACAGGAGAAAAAGTGATGACCCAAGCATTGTTAATTGTTCTATGCAATTTGGCCTTTCTCAGGGGGCACAAAACAGACTCAGCTGGTCAAGGCGCTGTGTTCCACACCTTGGGTTTTTTGCTCTCCTCACAAAGATGACAACAGGAGAAAACGAGCTGACAGCAAAGCTCCCTTACTCCTCTCTTCAGGCCTCTCCTTTTTCTGCCCACTGTTCTGAGGCTATCTGGGGACATTCACATCCAAAAATACACAGGCACGTTAAAAAAAAAAGAAAAAAAAGGCCTGAGAATCCAATATCATTCATCAAGGAGACAGCCCGTGCTCGTTCTGATGACAATGGTGCTAATCTTATCCCCTGGCTGCTGCCCAGAAGTGACATAATGCTTAGAAATGTGTGTTTGTTTTTAGAGGCTATTTACTGTAGGAGGGGAGGGGGGGAGAAGAGATGGGAAGGCAAGAAACCAGCTGGATTTGTGGGCACCACCAACCGGATCCTCATTCTCTCACAGCCCGTTTGCACAGCTCCGTGTCACTTGTAAGATCCATCGATGTGGACAGACCTGAGCAAAGGGATCCTTGTGAAAAAGACTTTTTTTAAGCCCTTTTAGACCCCAAATATAGGGGAGTTAAATACATGTGGATATATATCATTCTCTTACGACACAAACCTGGAGCAACATGTCACTTGGCCACAATTCCCTCTTCAATACCTGGACCGAGGTGACCCCATCCAGCTACAAAAGGAGATCACCTCTTTTAGGCATCTTTTGTTTCAAGACTGACTGTTTCTTTAGCCTGAACTCTGGAGCAATTTAAATGAAACAGGGCCTGCTCTTTAAGCATTGCTAAAGTAAATATAAGTGGTTAACTGGAGAGACATCGATCTGCATGAACTTCAGTCTAAATTAAGAACACTCCCATCAGAAATCCCAAATGCAGACGTGCTATACTCATGCAAAGCAAAGCCAGATTCCTAATAGGAAAATTACTTCAGCATCTTACCAGGTTAATCTGTGCCACTATAAAGCCTTCCTGCCAAATACAGGTGCCTCATCCAGATCTGTGTTGGAGGTGATGCAGTCAAACCAGTTGTTAAAATTGTAGCCAGCTCCCAAACCGCTTGCCAAAGGCTAAATTCCGAGCACCCAGGTCCCTCCTGGGCCTGCCGTGGGGCTTTCCACGCGGCTCCTCTTAAACAGAGGGGAACTGTGCCTCTGCTGACTTCCCACCCTGTCCCAGTGCTGGAGGGCTCAGGGACCCCCACCCACACTGCCCATGCTAATGTGACCACAGCACAGCCCATCCAGAAAGAACTGGAAAATTCGGTCCTTTTAGAAATGGGTTTAAATTTTACATGCATTTACATAGGCACACACGTGTATACAGATACACATATCTATTTCTATGTTGTGATGCTCTCCAACACAGCACGATGGGTGTTCTGTAATTTCGGGGGCCATTGAACAGAAAACAAGGTTTGCACTATTTGTCTTGAGATAGATATATTGAGACTAAGGAACCAAGGGAAACCATTTAAAATCATAGTTCTAAATACACATTTCATGCAGATTTTACTAATCCACTAGCTCCTAATTAGTACCATGTGAGAACAGAGGACACTATTTTGAAACTTCACAATAAAATAAATTTATCACCATTAGACAATGATTTAAAGCTCCAATCCGTTTGCAACCACTAAATATTCAGAAAGCAGAGAATGATAGTCTGGTTAGATCTAAAGTAAATGTATTTCATGTAGTGCCTCACTGTCTTGATATGAGCAAAAAGAGACCCCACATAGAGATGCACCAAAGCATGCTGGCTCTCACGGCTGCAGGAGTTCTGGGAGATCCATCATAGCAGATTGAGCCAACATTGCACACCTTGGGCCACGCTGTCCAGGAACAGACTGTGAGGAACAGCCTCTGCCATAGGAATCTTCTAGCTAACCAGAAAAAACAAAGGTGATGGGAAGCAAAGGGGCAAGGAGAACAGCATGTAACAGCACAAAAAAAAGAGAACCCAGCCTCTGACTCTAGGATTCACCAGCCTGCTCTCAACCAGCATCTCCATCAGTACCTGACACATCAGGACAGGTGAGCACAAAAACATTAACCCTCATGATTCCTGACTTCTAATCACAGAGGGGCAATGAGCTGGGGTTTATTGTTTTAAGATGGGCATTTTCCTTTAAAAGGATTGTTTACCGCTATGAATTTCACTGTAGAATGAGAAGATGGAAGCGAGTGAGACAACTTCTTCAGTTACAACGCTGGCAAGATTAATAGGTAGCCTCATTGTCCTAGGCTCCACAAAGAGAAATAGGCTGGATAAACTCTGACTTATTGCCTTATCCTCCCATTGCCTTTCAGAATAGGTTTGCCTGGTTTGGACCAAATGGACTGATATGACATGTAAAAAATACTTTTTTTTTTCCTTTGAACGTTTTGTGTAAGACTCTTCAAATCTGGCTTAAAAGCAGAGCAGAGGAAAGAGAAAATAATTCATCCTTCAAAGAATAGAAGTCAATCCCTGAATCAAGCCTACACACAGGTTGTAGAAGGTTACAGAGGGCCAGTGTAACATGCAAAATCTCTCTAGAACACTAATCTGTGCCTAGCAATTCGATGAGATAAAAATTTGATAACACATTGGCTGGCTGTGATTGCCCAGGGAAAAACATCTCCTTCATAATAATCTTATTATAGGCTAGTAGAGCTATTTTTGTGCCTATTCTTTGTGCAGAGCAATTTATTTTTATGGCTAGTAAAAGGAAATAAATTTCTCGGAAATGGCTCCTCAGTGAATTGGGGTCTGTGTAGCTCATTTTACGTTTATAGATAAGCAAAAGGTCAATTGAATGTTATGTCTTTTATTGCACGGCCCACTAAGTCTTCAGACAACAGGAAGAAATAATACAACTGCTCTGGCGTTCCCCTGTAGGAGCCTTGTTTGAGGGGAGCCTTCTGTTTTGTGAGGTCGGAAGATCCGTCACTTGTCACAGGGCATTTGTCTCGCTTGCAAGATTTAATAGAGTGCATAAGATTAGATATCGTAGGCATTGCTATTGTGAATAACACTGGGTAAGAAACACACTGGGACCCTCTGCATTCTCATCAGTTCTCATCACGCATAGATACACCCAATAACATTAACTTACTGGATAGTGCTCAGCTCCTTCTGTGAATTTTCCATCCCTGGTCCAAAAAAGCTGCAACACATGGAAGCACATGCCCCTCTCACATACATCAGAGGCAAAGCTTGGATCGTTACAGCACTACCTTGATCCAATTTTACCTGCTGAGTGTCGCCCTGCTGAATTACATCTCACTCTTTTTCCACTGTTGTGGTGTGCTTGGCATAACAGGAGCCAGGATCTCAAGTGACATTTAAGAGTGAGGATTAACGCAAAAATGGTTAATGCAGCAAGTGCGGCTGGAAAATCTCACAGCATGTTACTGGGAGGGAAAAAAAAAACACAACAAAAACCAAAAAACCCAGCCACTTTCTGTAAAGAGCAGTGCCTGTGAACACCTACCAGCATGTTCTTGACATTTTGAGTGTGTTCACAGGCATAACGCTACACAGAGGCAGCAAGCACCAGGGTCTGGTACTTCTAAGCTGAACTGTGTTTTCTTTGTGGATATAAAACAAAAGTACATACCGAACAGAGGCAACACATGCACAGTTCTCATTCCACTTTTATCCTATCTTCCTTTCAGGAATCCTTGCTGTGAGCTCTCTCCTCTGCCCTTAGGCTCTCTTCTTTTTAGAGTTGCCTCATTCTCTTCATGCACCAGCACCCACGGTCTACCGGAGTAGGGCACAGCCTATTAGTGCTCAGTGAAATCTCTGATCTGGTGTTTGTCCAAGCCCAGTAGGAGAAACAGCACAGACAAAAAGGTCTCTGATCTTTTTGGAGAGTTAATAAACCCATCAGTGCCTATTTTCTTTACGATCTTGTGGCAGTGCTGAAAGCGCAAGTTCCAGCTATCTCCTTCAGAAGTTCTGCCAGTTTGATAAACACAGTGGTTCTCTTGCTAATAAAACAGTTTGAGGAAGACAAGCCTTGTGCTTCCACCTTTGCTCTGACAGATTTGACCTGCACACCTCCTGGTTTGTAGACGCAGGAAAAGCAAATGAACTATGACTGAGCCCTCATTTCTAAACAAATCACAACGTAACCTCAGTTGAGGTGTAGTTAAATATCACTGCCAGCTGTTAAAGCTAATCAGAGAAAGTGTTACTCAAGTAGCTTTTTTAGCAGCGATTCTGCCCTAGAACCTCTATTGCATTTGTGTGTGTATTGTCCACATGGCTCAGCATCTGCACCCTGCACCCTTCCTGCTCTCCCTTCTCATTTAGTGTTTGAGATCTGAATTATGTGCCAGTGATGCTGTTAAAATGAGCTCTCAGAAATAACCTTTTCCTCATCCACTGAAGCAGTTACAATTCCCTGACATAACTCATCTAATCACCACCTCAATGAGCAGGGCTTAATCTAAATGCATGTACTGAGCACCTGCCACATGTACTCTTCATTTATCTTACGCTGCTTTACATTAAAAACTAGCACGGATCTTTGATACATTATAGATGACTATATGAGGCTATACACGGCATAAATTAGGACCAGCCACTCAAAAGACATTACAATTATCTCCTCACTGATACACAGCTTTAATTAAGCTACTGCCACCTTGAGGGATTAACAATCAGATGCTAGACCATATACGGCAAGAACATGTAATGCGAAGCTCTGATTAGTTTGGCATCCTCAGAGCATTTGAGCTGTTAAAATTAAAATGCCTTGGAAGGAAGAGCTCATTGTAGCTGAGGGATTGCATTACCTGCCAATGGAACTGAATGCACATTCACTGCAGTCAAGAAACATGCCCGAGACAAGAATGAATTTTTTAGCTGGGGGAGAGCAGTCGGAGTTCACTGTTGACTTGGCTAAGTTAAACGTATTTCACACAAGAGGTAACTGGAAGTTCAGACGCTGATTTTTTTCCCCCCTTGTGTCTTTGTTTAAAAGATAGTCTGTGAGTGACAGAGTTTAGCTCGTTTAATCTCTTAAGGTTGTTTCGATACATCTCACATTCTGCTGTTGACTTACTAAGAAGTGCTCATTTCCTCAGGGAACAAAAATGGTTGAGGTCTAATGGGCTTGTTTCCCCAGCTCCAGCACTGAGGGACAAAGCCTGGCTGCAGTCTCTGTTCCTGCTGTACAGCTGCAGATTGCACAGTAATTTTCCAATTCCTTGGAATAATGACCATAACTCATGGTAACAGGCTTCCACAATGCACAGTGTCCCACACCGTGGAACTAAAAACTCCAGCTGAAGACAAAGCCCACAAAAAGCCTCCAAAGGTATTAAAAAAGTTGTGTGTCTATGCTTAAGTCATCTCGCTTGGCTTGTCACTGGTGCTGCTGGTTGCGGCACCAATAGACAGGAAAGAGTAGGAGCCCAGAGTGGTTTTTAGACTGCACATTGGTCTGTTGAAGCAAACACATGGCTTTATCCACGACCTTGCATAGCAGAGATTAATATCTTGATTCTCTTTCCAGCTCCAGAGCCCTGTTCCCTCAGGCTCTTCGCCATCGAGCACTCGCAGCTACCCATCAGCCACATCATGTTGGAGAGACCATGCTGCTCTAGAAAGGGATTCCAAAACAGGCTCTGAAACCCAACTGCTAGGAGTAACACCCACAAACTGAGCCTCGGCAAAGACACCCCGTGGCACTGTCATTTGGTAAAAGTATTCATGTATCTTGGAGCTTGGCTCAGTCCCCAGCAGTGAGATGAGCTCCCTGCAGTTCAGGCTGGGTGTAAGCACGCTCGCTGCCCAGCTCCACCCTCTGCTTTATGTGCTTTTCCTTGTTCCTCATAGAAGACAGTCAATAAAGCTTTTTTTTTTTGTTAATAATGGGTTTCGTTTTATGAAGGTGCAGTGTTAAGATATACTAAGAAGCATACTGCAAATTCTATGGCAACACCATTTATCAGCTACTCAGAATAACTGCATAAAAATCCATAAAAGTTACAGATATCGGTGTAATGGACTTGAGAAAGTCGTAGATGATGCGTAGCTGGTCTCTGTGGTATTGCTGGAAATTAGACGTAATTCTAGTGATGCTAATGACTTTCTGTTAATTTACAATAGCACCACAAGATTTAAAACCACCTTTCTCACACCAGTGACTACATGCACCACTCATCACTATGAAAACCAGGTACATACTCTTCCCAAAATAAATGGAGCAGAAAAAAAACAGAGCCTTCAAAGGGGTCACCTCTGCATTTTCCAATATATACATGAATACATAAAGGCAACAAGCTGGATTATTTCATGACTTTTCATTTATAATAAATGAATCTTCTTTATAATAAAAGAATCTTCTTTGCCTCACACAGTATTTCTAATTCCATAAAAGAATAAAAATATTAAAAAGGAGGGGAAACCGAAGACAAAGCCATGTTATTTTGACAAAAGCAGCTATTACACAGATTGCCAAAATTGAAGTCAGCAGATATTATACATAAACAAACTGAATACACTTCCACCTTCTCTAAGTAGACATCTGGACACACATCACAGAGACATTAACATCGCCAGATGTGCAGGATTCTCTAAATTTAGTACAAGATCGGAGGGTTTCTTGTTCTGGGATTTATTTATTTATTTATTAAAAAGCTCATTTGCTTTGCTTGAGAAGTAGACAGAAGGTTCGGAATGGTTTCTGAACTGAGTGGTTGTCAAATGCCCAGCACAAATCCAACTTGACAGGGCTGATTTTACTCCCCACTCCAGCGCCAGCTTCTACTCTGATCAATATAAATTTCCAAATATTTAGAGTAAATGTAAAGTAAAATTGTTCCAGTACCGTAAACATGCCTTTCATTGTTTTTTCCCCCCCGCTTCTTTTCCCCTAGATGCCATTTGGATGGAGCTCTGCAAGCCCTTCTCCATTTGACACTCAGCTTCCCCAAGCAGGCTGTCAGTATTTGATTAATGGCTCAGATCATACACACCACATTTGCCAAAGACATGAAATACTCTGCTCGGCTCTGACTTTGCAAGGCACGTTCTCCTTCTGATAAGCTGCTCACAATCCCACAGTATATTTTCATGCCTCGCTTTCCACGAGACCTGTGAAATCTCTCCCCAGCAGTCAAGCCACAGGCTGAGGTTTTTCATGGCAGGTGGCCCAACTTTGTTATTGTTTAAACTGCACGATGATGTGGATGGAACCACATTGGTCACGTATTTTACATGAGTGTTATATACACAAAAAAATCCCCCAACATTCCCATGGTGTTGCTGTTCCTCTTGAAATTGTATATGGAAAATGAATATGTGTGTCTAGAAATGTCTTTGTATACAGAAAAACATACAATTATTATAGAAGAAACGCCTGGGCTGATATCTATTTTTAATGCTGCTCAGATTCCAGTGATTTTTACTCAAGATATTTCCCTTAAGCAGCAATCCAGTTTATGAGATGAATCAGAGTTCTTTAAAACAACAGTTCAGGTGGCAGGTGAAAAAGAACTGTGCACGCCAGATGAGCAGAACCCAAGCGATAATCCAGCCTGGTTTTGCATGAGAAACGTTCCCTTCCCAGTCAGGTCAGAAGCACAGTCTGGGAACAGTTATTTATTTATTTATTTATTATTTTTTAGGATACTGCAAGGATTCTTACTTCTGGACATAATGTACTTATCTTAAATATCTTTTGTTCCAGAAGGTCAGACAACTTAGTGAATAAGTCCATCTGGAATAAGCTTTGGAGCTTGGGTAGGTATTGTCTGGCTTGACATAAAAGGGACTGAACTCCACAATTAAAGTTCCAAACGTTGATTACAAGGGTTGCTATTTCTAGCAACTGGGAGGGCCAATAGTTTGCTGGAGAACCACTTTACAGCTGCAGAGAGCAAGATTGAGGCATAGAAAAGAAGAAAACTCACTAATTTTTCCTTTTTTTTTTTCCTCATGGTTGTCCGTCACAGCTTTAATAGAAACAAAAATCTAAATGTCTGATCTGAGCTATAAAGCCAGCTCCAGCATGAGCATTTAAAGAGGGTGAAGCCACAAACATTTAACACTAATGAAACTGAGCAGAGCCCTACGCTCACGCTGCTCAGACAGCTGGATTATATTCTGTTCCAGTCTTGATAAAGGACACCGAGTCCATTCTTTAATTTTGACTAATTCTTAAGTTTTTCTAGGAGCCATCTAGTGCAATCGTGAGCAGGGTTTAATGTCCCTAAGCCACAAAAATCAAGCAGTAGCCACTGAAAACACGGATGTGCTCTTATTTACTACTTAACACACAATGGAAGCCCAGAAGGTCACGAGTACATTTTACCGACTGTTGTAGAAGTACATAAAGGCACAACTGCACCTCTGAAAGCTTTTCTGTTGGAGAGGACGAATGGCTATTTCCTATTTTTCAAAAGAGAATAGCTAAACCCCCTTAATTTTTCAAGAAGTGCATTTAACGTACATGAAAACGAGCATGTTTCTACCAAATCTTTACTTCGAGCATGGAGCTCATTGCTACAGGATATTTTACAGGGCAAAGTGATGAGGACTGCAACTTTTCACACCTCACTATGAAATAAATCAAATAGTATTTATTTTCTGAATCATCTTAGTTTTACATCAGCCCTTTGGTAGCCTGAGCCAGTTCAGTCTTCTCAGAAAACAATGACAGGAATGCTATAAGCTTCCAGCTCTCCCCTGCCGTCTTTTCCACCCTCCAGTTCCACAACCTCACCTAGACTAAATGTTTAGAGGATAGAAGAGTTGTCAGACACTTATCCTTTGCCATCTGGCGGTAATTTGCACCCCTTCCAAAATAATCTGGTTTTAGGAGTTCAGAAACAAAGTTCAAAGGATAACCTAAGAATAAACAACATATTTCACCTGGTATTGAAACCCTATGAGAATTTCAGCATTACCCGATTTCATCTTGAAACCATAAATCTCCCCAGGTTTACACCAAGGCTCAGGACTTTGCTGGGACAAACTGAGACTTTTCACATCAACTTCACATGATCTTAATCAATAGCACTGATGAGTTTTTCAGAAGGAAAAACCAGAAAACTGAAATTCCTAACTTTTGAGGGCACTTATAGGTTAAATCTCAGCCTATATTTGAACTGCTTCTATTCATCTTTCTGTCTGTAATGGGCTAAGACAAATCAATATGTGTTCGAGAGCACAGCGTAGTAGAAGTTGGGATGAAGACATATCTTGGGAGAGAGATTCAAACTCTGTACAACTCATAGTAGGAATGCAAATACTACATTAGCTAACAAATTGCAAAGAATTGAAGTCCGTTATCTGAAGATGAAATCTTTCAAAGATTAAGACTCTCACAAGACAGCCCAAACCCTAAAATCCTGGCCTTTCTGCATGTGCCATTTTATTATCAACCAGTATTTGTATTTCTGAAGTTCAAATTAGGCATGATTTGGATATAGACATGATATAGGAGGAGTCATTCACAATTGCTAGATGCCAGAGATGGTATGAGACCCCTCCGAGACACTTGTTCTTTAACATCTTTTTAGAGAATTAAAATCTAAACTTTATGCTGCTTTGTAATCTACTTGTCACTCTCAGCTATTGGAGTTTATGCTCACTTTGATTTACTATCTCAAAAAGGCACTGTGAGGACTAAAAGACTCTTAAAATAAAGGTTTATTAACGTTCACATCACTTGACATTTGTGCAGAAACGATGTCCTAAGCTAATAGTACATGATCAAGCTTAACCTTGTGATTTTGTTTTCAGCAAGTTTAATGTTTTTAAACCTCTATCAACTGCTCTTCATCCCCTGCTTTTAAAACACAATCTCCATCCAATGTGGCTGCAAATGTCCTCCAAGTGACCTTGAAAGGAATCATAACAGGCAGAAAGTCCATTCTGAGGAGCACAACAACATGTTTTGTAGACTCAAGTGAAAACAGACGTCAAAACCAAAGAGGATTATCTGGGCTTGCCTGAAGAAGGTGATGCCTCAGTCACCTCTTAGTAACAAATTTATTTGAAAACATGATACAGTAGAGATTTACCACCAAAATGAATGCCCTGTCCCGCACACTTTGAAGGGGAAAGAGCAGTCAGCTGTGCTATATGTATCAAACAAAGAATCTGAAGTGGCTTTTTTTCAGAAAATGGGAGTCTCAGGAGATTAGAAAGAGAAATTAAGTATTTCCCACATGGGATCCCAACCTGCTTATTGAGCAGATTCCTATCAACAAAACCTGTTTTCCACATTCTGGCAACTTGAAATTAGTTGTATAAGCCTAGTTTCTAAAGTCCCAATAATTTCGTATACAAGCTCATCTACTCATTGATATGCTCAGAAAAAGAAGCAAGAGCTGAATTATTTCGGATCAGTGATAAGATCGTTGTTCCTCTGGTCTCCCCCTGTTTAGAGCTCAGTTTATCTGAGGAAGGAGAAAAAATAAATTAAAGAGGAACTTCTTTTAAGCAGTCGTAGGCCCACACTTTCTGCTGCAGCAGAACCATCAAGTAAAAAAGACACAGCCAACATTAGTCCTGATGAACAACAAAGAAATTATTCACAGACTAACGCATCCCTCCTGAGACAGATGAAACAACATCATAGCCTGAAAAATAGCAAAGACCATAACAAAAGCATCTCCTATTTTCTTGCAGAGGTAGGAAGCATTAAGACAAGCAACAGACCTCTCAACCTCCTCTTCAATAAGCTTAGTAGGTCGAAGGAGATGAACATTTAGCTTTCTCAAAAGGGTGGGAAAGAACATCAGTTCCTCCACATCGCCAGAAAAAGGTTTATGCAGGAGATGCCATCAGTGGCAAGTATTGTACCAGTCCCCAGGGGCAGTTTATTCAACCTAGGTTGGTTGGGAAATTGAGAAAAATATGGATTTAAGTGGAAAATTTGTCATCTCATGAAGATTCCTTCCTTTCTTAGATATTCAGCCTTAGTTGGCTCCTGATACAATATTGCCTTTGATATTTCCAAATGTTTGAAAGACTCTTCCAGCAAAGACAGAAAAATTTGCTTGCTTCATTTTTTTAAAAACACTCCACATCCATTTTAAAAAACAATAATGGCAATGCATAAGAACCATAAAAGTAGAAAAAGGAAAAAAAAAATAGATTTATATGCTTTAAGTCCATACCAGTAACCTATAGAACTATATCAAGCAACAGAAATTTATGTCATATGTATTATGATAGAGATGCTCTGTTTATTATCTAAAGAGCCTAGGGCGAGAACATCCCTTCACACTCGAGTGGGACCAATCTCTGCTCACTTGCTAAAATTGCAAACTGTTGGCTGAACTATAAGTCAGCTGCAGCTCAGCTGTGCATCAATCTAAGGGCTGTTACTGTATTTTTAGACCAATATATTAAAAAAAGCTCAGACTATCTAATATAAAAATCACCTTTCAAAGAACAGAAAACAAAAAAACCTATGATATTATTACCATTTAGAAGAGCCTACACGTTTCATGGTTTTGAATACTGGTGAATCCAAGAAAATAGGCTGGTTTCCAAGTATTTTTTCAGTTCTATTCTATTATTGGCATGAATAAGACCAATTACCAGCTTCAGGACTAACCTCACAATTTACCTATAAGATTCCACTACCATTATGTAAACACAGCTGAGAACCAATTATCAGAATTAATAATCAAGTTCCTGGTATATGAATATGCATACAGTTTTCATTGCTTTAATATTCTAGTCTTCTCATTCCCCGAGTCCCAGAATATTTCTGCCAATAAACATGTTCATTCAAGTACTTGCAGAGCTCCAGCCTACAAGTGGTGTGAGAACTAGTGAAGTATATTAATTGAGAAAGAGGAACAAGAAGGAGGAAAAGCAGTTGACTTGCTGAGCACTCATCTCACCATTTCCCCTTCTTTCCACTTCTCCCAAACTATTTATCATATGCCTTGACTGTCTTTTTATAACAGACTCTCAAAAGCATCATCAAAACTAGGAGGAAGGAGGAGAGAAAAGCAGGAGGTGGAAAAATTCCCAGCACTGTATGATTTGGTAGGGTTTGGTAGGGTTGCTCCCAAGGGTTAACAAGTATGTCCTGCTCAAAGATGAGACTCATCCTGATTGTTACCTTTAATAACCCAGCTTCTTCAGAAAAGTCTTCAGTGCTGAGGATCAGGCTGTGAGCTGGCAGCTTGAATTATTCATGAGGGCTAGTGGAAAACAATCATCTGCTCTGGCATTAATGGTCTGTAAAGAGTTGCATTTGACAAAACCATTTAACACCAGCAATAAAATAAATAAACTAATAAGGGGGGGGCAAGTGGAGGGGTAAGTGGCAGGGGGCATAATAATGATGTACTGATGTAACATGCCCTGGAAAATATTGGTTTGTTAGATTGCAGTTCATGGGCTCTTTCTTCA